>NC_061510.1:141245509-141272026 GCF_022539505.1 Lolium rigidum | reverse complement strand
TTTCTACAACCATATTTTCCTCTCTCATAATAATTTTCAGTAGCTTCATGGATAAACTCAACAATATAACTATCACATGCAGCATACTTTTCATGATCCACAAACATATAATTTTTATCAAGCTCAAAAATAGTGGAATTAAAACTTTCGAACACACTTTTATCAATAATATAGCAAGATGAATGATCAATCTCAAGAGATATGGGACACATAGATAATGTCAAGAACTCTCCAATCCCATTTTCATTAGTAGTACAATTAATATTATCAAGTAACATAGGACCATCATCTAGAGCTTTATCATAAACATTTGCCAAGCAAAATTCTTTAGTACCATGCATTTCGACATGAGGCACAAACAAAGCATTATCATAAGATTTATCAAAGTAGCATGGATTATCATATATAACAGCAGCATAATTATTCTCACAAGTTTTACTTATAGGAAATATTTCAAGAGAATCCACGGGAACATAACATTCAACCTCTTTCGGTAAGCATGGAGGACAATCAAATAGTGTAAGAGATGAAGAGTTACTCTCATTAGAAGGTTGACATGGGTAGCTAATCCATTCTTCCTCCTTTTGTTCGTCACTCTCCTCTTCTTTTTCATCCAATGAGCTTTCAGGTTCATCAATTTCCTCCTCTTTTTCATCCAATGAGCTTTCAGGTTCATCAATTTCTTCTTCCACCGGTTCCTGCAAATTGTGAGTGCATTCTTGTGCATTAATGTGTCTCTCTTTATAATCAAGGATATAAGGATTCCTACTTTGTAGCATTCTATGCAAGAATTAAGGATAGTAGAGACATAATCTTTAAGGCCCTTACAAACAACACAAGTTTCATAATTCTCAACCATGAAGGATTCTATCTCGGAGGCTCCCATAAATAAGACAAATTGTTCTACCTCTTCGAACCCATAATGAATATAGCAATTCCGATTATAGTTCTTAATTAAAAATTCCTCACTAAAGCCACATTGAAATTTAAGATGTTTAGTATCCTGTTGAGAGCAACGAGTTTATATTATGGCGTTCAAGCAAGATTTCAGCAATTGTATTCAATTTTTCTATCATAGCACTCATTATTTTACCGAGTTCTTGATTCTCTATAATTATTATAACATTCTATAAGCTCCAAGTAGGTTGTTGGTTCTCCCATAACAGCAGTTTTTAATTTTTAGGTTTTTCAAATTTTTATGGATTTTCGGGTATATAGGGAAAATAAAACAAGACAAAAATAAACTAGACAAAATTAAACTAAGCAAAATAAAACTAGACAGAAATAAACTAAGCACAAATAAACTAGACAGAAATAAACTAGCAAGACAAAATAAGATAAAAGCAGAGAGAGAGGTAGAGTGTACTCCCCAGGTGAACTTATGAGTAGAGCTATGCCTCCCCGGCAACGGCGCCAGAAAATAGTCTTGATGACCCACAAGTATAGGGGATCACAACAGTCTTCGAGGGAAGTAAAACCCAAATTTATTGATTCGACACAAGGGGAGGTAAAGAATACTTATAAGCCTTAACAACTGAGTTGTCAATTCAAGTCGCACCTGGAAAAGCACTAGTAACAGGGGTGATGTGAAAGTAGCGATAATATGAGAGCAGTAGTAACGAGTAACACGGTGAGCAGTAATAGCAATATGAGAGCAATGGCACCAGAGAATAGTTGATACTACTTCCAATGACATGTAGAACGAGTATATAATGATGCGAGATGGACCGGGGTTCCCAGCTATCTACACTAGTGGTAACTCTCCAATAACAAGTGTTGGGTGAACAAATTACAGTCGGGCAATTGATAGGATTGATAAGGCATTAAGAAAGAACATCAATTCATTAATCATGTAGGCATGTTTTCCATATTTAGTCGTACGTGCTCGCAATGAGAAACTTGCACAACATCTATTGTCCTACCAGCCGGTGGCAGCCGGGCCTCAAGGGAATCTACCTGGATATTAAGGTACCCCTTTTAATAGAGCACCGGAGCAAAGCATTAACACTCCGTGAAAACATGTGTCCCTCACATCACCGCCATCCCCTCCGGTTGTCCCGATTTCTGTCACTTCGGGGCCTTTGGTTCCGAACAGTGACATGTGCATACAACTTGTAGATACAATCTAAGCAATAATTATAGAGCTCAAATCTAAGATCATGCCACTCGGGCCCTAGTGACAAGCATTAAGCATAACAAGATTGCGAAGCAACAATAACTTCACAAACTTTATAGATAGACTAATCATAATGTATCATCCATCGGATCCCAACAAACACAACACCGATTACATCGGATGAATCTCAATCATGTAAGGCAGCTCATGAGATCATTGTATTGAAGTACATGGGGGAGAGAATACCAACTAGCTACAGCTAGAACCCGTAGTCCATGGGGGAACTACTCACGGAGCATGATGGAGGCGGTGGCGTTGATGGAGATGGCTTCCGGGGGCACTTCCCCGTCCCGGCAGGGTGCCGGGACAGAGACTTCTGTCCCCCGAATTGGAGTTTCGCGATGGTGGCGGCGCCCCGGGAGTCTTTCTGGAGTTTTGTCAAGTGGTACGGTGTTTTTAGGTCGAAAGGGATTTTATAGGCGAAGAGGCGGCGCAGGGGGGCACCTGGGGGCTCCACACCACAGGCCGGCGCGGGCCTAGGCCGGCCGCGCCGCCCTATGGTGTGGTGGCCCTTTGGCCCCTCTCCGACTCTTCTTCGGTGTTCGGAGCCTTCCGGGAAAAATAGGAGGTTTGGTCTTCGTTTCGTCGAATTCCGAGAATATTGCCCGAACAGCCTTTCCGGAACCAAAAACAGCAGAAAACAGGAACTGCACTCGTGGCATCTTGTTAATAGGTTAGTTCCGGAAAACGCATAAAAACATTATAAAGTGCAAGCAAAATATGTAAGTATTGTCATAAAACAAGCATGGAACGACAGAAATTATGGATACGTCGGGGACGTATCAATGATCATGGTTTCATGATCATGAACATTGGATGTTATTAATAACAAGATCATATCATTAGGTGAATGATGTGATGGACACACACCCATAGTAAGCATAGCATAAGTTCAAGTCATTAAGTTCAACTTGCTATAAGCTTTCGATACATAGTAACCTAGTCCTTCGACCGTGAGATCATGTAAATCACTCACACCGGAAGGGTACTTTGATTACATCAAACGCCACTGCGTAAATGGGTGGTTATAAAGATGGGATTGAGTATTCGGGAAGTATGAGTTGAGGCATATGGATCAAGAGTGGGATTTGTCCATCCCGATGACGGATAGATATACTCTGGGCCCTTGCTTGTGACGGTAAAACACACGTCCGTTGGGAACCCCAAGAGGAAGGTATGATGAGTACAACAGCGAGTTTTCCCTCAGTAAGAAACCAAGGTTATCGAACCAGTAGGAGATGAAGATCACGTGAAGGTTGTTGGTGAAGCAGTGTAGTGCGGCGCAACACCAGGGATTCCGGTGCCAACGTGGAACCTGCACAACACAATCAAACTACTTTGCCCCAACTTAACAGTGAGGGTATCAATCTCACCGGCTTGCTGAAAACAAAGGATTAAACGTATTGTGTGGAGAATGATGTTTGCTTGCAGAAAACAAAAGAGAACAATGATTGCAGTAGATTGTATTTCAGATGTAAAAGAATGGACCGGGGTCCACAGTTCACTAGTGGTGTCTCTCCAATAAGATAAATAGCATGTTGGGTGAACAAATTACAGTTGGGCAATTGACAAATAGAGAGGGCATAACAATGCACATACATATCATGATGACTACTATGAGATTTACTTAGGGCATTACGACAAAGAACATAGACCACCATCCAGCATGCATCTATGACTAAAAAGTCCACCTTCGGGTTAGCATCCGCACCCCTTCCAGTATTAAGTTGCAAACAAAAGACAATTGCATTAAGTACTGTGCGTAATGTAAACAATACAAATATCCTTAGACAAAGCATTGATGTTTTAGCCCTAGTGGCAACAGCACATCCAGAACCTTAGGGGTTCTTCGTCACTCCCCGCATTCAATGGAGACATGAACCCACTATCTAGCATAAATACTCCCTGTTGGAGTTACAAGTATCAACTTGGCGAGCCTCTACTAGCAACGGAGAGCATGCAAGATCATAAATAACACATATATGATAGATCAATAATCAACTTGACATAGTATTCCATATTCATCGGATCCCAACAAACACAACATGTAGCATTACAAATAGATGATCTTGATCATGATAGGCAGCTCACAAGATCTAAACATGATAGCACAAGAGGAGAAGACAACCATCTAGCTACTTCTATGGACCCATAGTCCAAGGATGAACTACTCACGCATCAGTCCGGAGGCGGGCATGGTGATGTAGAGCCCTCCGGTGATGATTCCCCTCTCCGGCAGGGTGCCGGAGGAGATCTTCTGAACCTCCCCCCCCCCCCCGAGTTGGGGTTGACGGCGGCGGCGTCTCTGGAACTGTTCTGGTATTTTGGCTCTCGGTACTAGGGTTTTCGCGTCGGGAGGATTATATAGGCGAAAGGGCAGTGTCGGGGGAGCCAGGGGCTCCCTCCCCACATCACGGCGTGGGGGGCCCACTGCCGCGCCGCCCTATGGGGTGGCCCCCCTGCTGGCCTTCCTCGACTCCTCTTCGGTGTTCTGGAACACTCCGTGGAAAATAGGGCCGTGGGCTTTTGTTTCGTCCAATTCCGAGAATATTTGTAAACTAACTTTTCTAAAATCAAAAACAGCAGAAAGAACTGGAACTGTGGCATCTTGTTAATAGGTTAGTCCCAGAAAATGCATAAAAACATTATAAAGTGTGAATAAAATATGTAGGTATTGTCATAAAACTAGCATGGAACATAAGAAATTATAGATATGTTGGAGACGTATCAAGAATCCCCAAGCTTAGTTCCTACTCGCCCTCGAGTAGGTAAATGATAAAAAGAATAATTTATAAAGTGACATGCTACCAACATAATCTTGATCAACACTATTGTAAAGCATATGAGATGGATGAAGTGATTCAAAGCAATGGTCTATAGTTTGCAAACAAAAAGATAATGACTAAACAACTGAATCATATAGCAAAAACTTTTCATGAATAGTACTTTCAAGACAAGCATCAAAAAGTCTTGCATAAGAGTTAACTCATAAAGCAATAGATTCTTAATAAGAGGTTTTGAAGCAACACAAAGGAAAATTTAAGTTTCAGCAATTGCTTTCAACTTTCAACATGTATATCTCATGGATAATTGTCAACACAAAGTAATATAATAAGTATAATAAGTAAGCATGTAAGAATCAATGCACACAGTTGACACAAGTGTTTGCTTCTAAGATAGAAAGAAGTAGGTAAACTGACTCAACATAAAGTAAAAGAAAGGCCCTTCGCAGAGGGAAGCAGAGATTACTCATGTGCTAGAGCTTATTATTTTGAAAGCATGGAAACAATTGTGTCAACGGTAGTAATAATTCATATGGGTTATGTATAAAACTTCTTATAAGTTGCAAGCCTCATGCATCGAATACTAATAGTGCCCGCACCTTGTCCTAATTAGCTCGGATTTCCATGGATTATCATCGCATTACATATGTTTCAACCAAGTGTCACAAAGGGATACCTCTATGCCACCTGTACAAAGGTCCAAGGAGATAAATCGCATTTGATTTCTCGATTTTGATAGATCTCAACTTGAGGACATCCATACCGGGACAACATAGAAAACGAGATAATGGACTCCTCTTTTATGCTTTAAGCATTCAACAACGAGATAATATTCTCATAAGAGATTCGAGGATTAATGTCCAAGTCTGAAACTTCCACCATGATACATGGCTTTGGTTGGCGGCCCAATGTTCTTCTCTAACAACATGCATACCGAAACCATTTCAACTCATGGAAAATCTCCCTTACTTCGGACAAGACGAACATGCATAGCAACTCACATGATATTCAACAAAGGTGTGACGGGTTGATGGCGTCCCCAGATAACATGGTTACCGCTCAACAAGCAACTTATAAGAACTAAGATACACAAGCGACATATTCCTTACCACAATAGTTTTTTAGGCTACTTTCCCATGAGCTATGTATTGCAAAAACAAGGAATGAATTTTTGAAAGGTTTTAAAGGTAGCACGCAAGCAATTTACTTTGGAATGGCGAGAAAAATACCACATAGTAGGTAGTTATGGTGGACACAAATGGCATAGGTTTTGGCTCAAGGTTTTGGATGCACGAGAAGCATCCTCTCAGTACAAGGCTTTGGCTAGCAAGGTTGTTTGAAGCAAACACAAGTATAAACCGGTACAGCAAAACTTACATAAGAACATATTGCAAGCATTATAAGACTCTACACTGTCTTCCTTGTTGCTCACACACTTTTACCAGAAAATATCTAGACCTTAGAGAGACCAATCATGCAAACCAAATTTCAACAAGCTCTACGGTAGTTCTCCACTAATAGATTTAAACTACATGGTGCAAGAGCTTAAACATGATCTACTTGAGAGCTCAAAACAATTGCCAAGTATCAATTATTCAAGACAATATACCAATTACCACATGAAGCATTTTCTGTTTCCAACCAAATAACAATAAGTATAAGTGCTGCGGCTTTCAGCTTTCTCCATGAACATGAAAATAAAACGAAGAACACAAGTGCTCAAATGAAAAAGCGGAGCGTGTCTCTCTCCCACACAAGCATGTTAGGATCCGATTTTATTCAAATATAAACAAAAATAAAAGCACACAGACGCTCCAAGTAAAGCAGATAAGATGTGACGGAATTAAAATATAGTTTCACTAGAGGTGACCTGATAAGTTTTGATGAAGAAGGGGATGCCTTGGGCATCCCCAAGCTTAAACGCTTGAGTCTTCTTGAAATATGCAGGGATGAACCACGGGGGCATCCCCAAGCTTAGACTTTTCACTCTTCTTGATCATATCATATCATCCTCCTCTCTTGATCCTTGAAAACTTCCTTCACACCAAACTCAAAGCAATCTCATTAGAGGGTTAGTGCATAATCAAAAATTCACATGTTGAGCAAGGACACAATCATTCCCAACACTTCTGGACATTACCCCAGGCTACTGAAATTTAATGGAGCAAAGAAATCCACTCAAAAACAGTAAAAGAGGCAATGCGAAATAAAAGGCAGAATCTGTCAAAACAGAACAGTCCGTAAAGACGAATTTTTTCGAGCCACTTAACTTGCTCAGATGGAAAAGCTCCAGTTGAATGAAAGTTGCGTACATATCTGAGGATTACTCATGAATTTTTTCAGCATTTTTAGATTCTTCTGCAGAGAGAAAAACTCAAATTCGTGACAGCTAAAAATCTGTTTCTGCGCAGAAATCCAAATCTAGTATCAACTTTCTATCAAAGACTTTACTTGGCACAACAATGCAAGAAAATAAAGATACAAAGGTATTTCTACAGTAGTAACAAGCACCTTGACTCAAATATAAAACAAAAATTTCAGAAAGAAAATAATGGGCTGTCTCCCATAAGCGCTTTTCTTTAACGCCTTTCAGCTATGCGCACAAAGTGAAAATCAAGTAACATCAAGAGAAGAAGCATCAACATCATAATTTTCCTTAAAAACACAACTTGTCGTAAAAGGTATCTTAGATGCTCCATTATCTAAATTTCCCATAGTGGTACTAAGGGTTTTATCAATTTTAAACTCATAATGATTCTTTGGCTTTGGCATCTTAGGGACATACATGAACTTTTGCTCCTTACCCACATAAGCTTTCTCCTTAAACTTAAGAGAAGAAAAAGTTGAACCCAAGGTTCCCATAGCTTCTTCAAGTTCACCAATCCTATGGGTTTGATTATCATGGATAGCACAAGTTTCTAAGACAGAAATTCTTTCATTAATTCCTCCTAGGGATTTATCAAGTTTATCAGTATTATCAAGTAATATTCCCAATTTAGTCTCAACACTTGGAAGATTTTTCTCTATGGCCTCCAACTTTTTCATGACATCCTCAAGAGAGATTTAAATTTTAGCTTCATTAACAGGTGGTATTCCATCTAGACTCTCAATGATGCAACTAGCTTCTAAAGCAGGAGTACCTAGGAAATTACCCCCTGTAAGAGTATCAAGAACATACCTATTCCAGCTAGAGATACCAACATAAAAGTTCCTAAGGAGGATAATAGTGGAGTATTTCTTAGTGCACCTATGATGAGCATCACTAATTCTATACCAAGCATCTTTAAAACTTTCTCCCCCTTATTGCTTAAACGAACGAACTTCAACTTCAGGACTACTCATTTTAGCAATAAAAAGAAATAAAGAAAAACCGAATTAAATAAAGTAAAACAAGTAACTAATTTTTGTGTGTTTTTGATATAAGGAAAGCAAACAAGACAGAAAATAAAATAAAGCAAGACAATAAACAAAGTAAAGAGATTGGGTGTGAGAGACTCCCCTTGCAGCGTGTCTTGATCTCCCCGGCAACGGCGCCAGAAAAGTAGCTGCTTGTGACGGTAAAGCACACGTCCGTTGGGAACCCCAAGAGGAAGGTATGATGAGTATAGCAACGAGTTTTCCCTCAGTAAGAAACCAAGGTTATCGAACCAGTAGGAGATGAAGATCGCGTGAAGGTTTTTGGTGAAGGAGTGTAGTGCGGCGCAACACCAGGGATTCCGGTGCCAATGTGGAACCTACACAACACAATCAAACTACTTTGCCCCAACTTAACAGTGAGGTTGTCAATCTCACCGGCTTGCTGAAAACAAAGGATTAAACGTATGGTGTGGAGAATGATGTTTGCTTGCAGAAAAAAAAGAACAATGATTGCAGTAGATTGTATTTTAGATGTAAAAGAATGGACCGGGGTCCACAGTTCACTAGTGGTGTCTCTCCAATAAGATAAATAGCATGTTGGGTGAACAAATTACAGTTGGGCAATTGACAAATAGAGAGGGCATAACAATGCACATACATATCATGATGACTACTATGAGATTTACTTAGGGCATTACGACAAAGAACATAGACCGCCATCCGGCATGCATCTATGCCTAAAAAGTCCACCTTCGGGTTAGCATCCGCACCCCTTCCAAGTATTAAGTTGCAAACAACGAGACAATTGCATTAAGTACTGTGCGTAATGTAAACAATACAGATATCCTTAGACAAAGCATTGATGTTTTATCCCTAGTGGCAACAGCACATCCACAACCTTAGGGGTTGTTGTCACTCCCCCAGATTCAATGGAGACATGAACCCAGTATCTAGCATATATACTCCCTCTTGCAGTTACAAGTATCAACTTGGCCAGAGCCTCCACTAGCAACGGAGAGCATGCAAGATCATAAATAACACATATATGATAGATCAATAATCAACTTGACATAGTATTCCATATTCATCGGATCCCAACAAACACAAAATGTAGCATTACAAATAGATGATCTTGATCATGATACGCGGCTCACAAGATCTAAACATGATAGGACAAGAGGAGAAGACAACCATCTACTGCTATGGACCCATAGTCCAAGGATGAACTACTCACGCATCAGTCCGGAGGCGGGCATGGTGATGTAGAGCCCTCCGGTGATGATTCCCCTCTCCGGCAGGGTGCCGGAGGAGATCTTCTGAACCCCCCCCCCCGAGTTGGGGTTGACGGCGGCGGCGTCTCTGGAACTGTTCTGGTATTTTGGCTCTCGGTACTAGGGTTTTCGCGTCGGGAGGATTATATAGGCGAAAGGGCACCGTCTGGGGAACCAGGGGGCTCCCTCCCCACATAACGGTGCGGGGGGGCCCACTGCCACGCCGCCCTATGGGGTGACCCCCCTGCTGGCCTTCCTCGACTCCCCTTCGGTGTTGTGGAACACTCCGTGGAAAATAGGGCCGTGGGCTTTTGTTTCGTCCAATTCCGAGAATATTTGTAAACTAACTTTTCTGAAATCAAAAACAGCAGAAAACAAGAACTGGCACTATGGCATCTTGTTAATAGGTTAGTCCCAGAAAATGCATAAAAACATAATAAAGTGTGAATAAAACATGTAGGTATTGTCATAAAACTAGCATGGAACATAAGAAATTATAGATACGTTGGAGACGTATCAGCCCTCTCGGTGGAATATCGTCTAATTAGCTTGCAAGCATGTGACAAGGTCACAAGAGATGACATACCATGGTACAAGTAAAGAGTACTTGTTGGTAACGAGGTTGAACTAGGTATGGAGATATCGATGATCGAACCACGGACAAGTAAAGTATCGCGTGACAAAGGAAATCGGTATCGTATGTTAATGGTTCAATCGATCACTGAGTTATCGCTGAATGTGTGGGAGCCATTATGGATCTCCAGGTCCCGCTATTGGTTATTGGTCGGAGAGGAGTCTCGATCATGTCCGCATAGTTCACGGACCGTAGGGTGACGCTCTTAAGGTTCAATGTTGTATAGTAGCTTCGGAATATGAGATGGAACCGAATGTTGTTCGGAGTCTCGGATGGGATCCAGGACATCACGAGGAGGTCTATAATGGTCCAGAGAATAAGATTCATATAATGGAAGTCATCTTCCGGGGTTCGGGAAAAGTTCTGGTGTTTTGACCGGAGTTTCTAGAAGTTTCTAGAGGGCCACCTGTGGGCCCACCACCCTGGGAGGGGCCACATGGGCCGAGATACTCCAAGAGAGGGTGACACGAGGAACACGGTTGCTCAGGCTTGAGTTGCCAGAGCACGAGATGAAAGGAGTCGGGAAAATAGAACACGAGAATATCGACATACACCAGAAGATAGTGATGAGGACTTGTGCGGACTCCCCTGCTTTACCCGAAGTGTTCGCAAAACTCGAGTACCCACTAGCTTCAAGTTACCCGACAACTATAAAAAGTTTGACGGGCTGCAAGATCCAGAGGATTGGTTAGTCGATTATTTGGAGACAGTAAAGTTGATGGGTGGAACAAGAGTAACAACTATGCAGAGTATTCAGATCCACCTCAGTGAAGCCGCAAGATCTTCCATGAAGAAGCTGTCGGAGGGATCCATAGAGAGCTGGGAAACTTTCGAGGACTTGTTTGTGAGAAATTTCGGATCCACTTGCAAAAAAATCAGCATCGATAGAGCAGCTAAGGACTTGCAAGCAGAAGCTGGATGAATCGATGAGGACGTACGTTCAGCGGTGAAGTATCATAAAAAACTCGGCTAAGCACGTGTTTGATGAAAGAGCAATCGACACGTTTGTTGCAGGGATATGAAGGAGAGAGGTAGTCGAAGAGTTGGGGAGGTCCAATCCCAGGACAATAGCAGAACTCATGGAAATAGCGAATCGTTGGGCCGACGGAGAGGATGATGTCCATAATAAACAGCAAAGGTCACCCGAAGAAGATCGCAACAGAAACAACAACCAGAACAGGCGACATTTCCGTAACTTTGCGGAATATGACGGTCCCAGCCAAATAGCGGCTGGCTTCCGAGGAAACAGTGGAGGAAATCATCGTGATGACTATCACATGAGTAATGACCAACGAAGTTATCACAGAGATGCACCGAGTTCCAGCAGGTAAAATAATCGGCCGAGGTTCCCAAGGCCATACAATGTGTCACCCGAAGATTTGCTGAACGGGCCATGCCAGATGCACTTCTATGTCGACAATGACGGAAGGAGACAGTCGGGTCACCTCTAGAAGGACTGCCAAACTTTCCAAGCTTTACGAAATGGTGAAGCAGGGAGAGGAAGAGGAAGATGAGCGCAGGAGGTGCTCGAGGTGGAAGAAGAAAAGAGGCACGAGCGAATGAATGTGCGGCGCAGCGAAGGGAAAAAATGAGGGGCAGGGCAAAAACTTATAGGTGGAAAATGATGAGGCTCAACCGTTGGATGAAAAGGAGAGGATCCTGGACCTTACGTGTGCTTGTGCGGTAAATAGTTTTTACACTTTATTTTTTAGGGAGGAAGTTACTGTGCGCGTGCCGGGAATATCGGAAGACGTGCGCGCCCCACTTGTGCGATGTGGGGGACGAGAAGAAACTTTGGACCCACAAAACAGTGGTCTACCAGCAGTCATGTCTTCCCAAGGTGGCCACACATGGCATTCGTCAGCAACGATGTCATGGTGCTGAAAATCTTTGAGTACTGGAGCAGTACATAGTTGGAAGTAAATTTCGGGAGCTTATGTCCAGATGCAAGCACCTGTTCATATGCTCGGGGGCTACTCTTATCAGAAGTATTGCATATACTTCTGATAAGATGACGTGATGATGATAAAAATACAGAGTTGATCAAATAACAGTTGAGCCTACAACCAAGTGCAAACACTCGGTTGTAGCCTCGGGGGCTACTCCCAACGGGAGCGCTGGTCGCGCACTGGATGAAATATATAGGGAAAAGAAGGAGAAGCAAAATTACATGTCAATATAATGCTGAAGTCGAAGAACTTTTGCGTACATCTTTGAGTTACATATAACTCGTCATGTACTCCCATCGGGAGGTCAAGATATTGTTTAACATGACAACTCGGAAAAATAAAAAATTCCAGCAACCGCACAGAGGCACTCGACAATATATTCTCAGAGCACGTTTGTCGCGGTAAAAACTCTGAATCTGTGACTCGAAAAAGAGTACGCGAAGGTAAGACCCCAGGATTTGTCCTGTGTGGCGTGGTATCGCACATGAATGCGCTCTCCCACTTTATCGACATCAGCAGATGTGAAGAAAAATCCCGACGGACGTGTTGGGTACTCGATAAAATTAAATTGGTATTTGATTCGCGGTAAGTCCTGAAGCGGCACGTGTCGAATTATGCCAGTATTCCGGGTTCAAGTCCAGGGACTTGAGCTTGAAGTAGGTTTATAAGGGTTTGCCACGAGAGCAATTAACTGGTACCTGATCTATCAGATGAACCGGCCTCATTTACCATTATCCCTGTACAAAATAGACATTAAGTAAGAGATTCAACATGATTTGAAAGTTTATAAAATAGACACGCGATTTTACTTGACTTTACGATGGAGATTTTACTTGACTCTATGATTCAAGCAAAATCTCGGGGGCTACTGACATAGATATGCCTAACAGGCATGCCGAATAAAGTACATTGGTTCTATATGTAGGGTTCGATGCATGGAAAACAAAAATTCTATCGCAAAGACGGATAAATCCAAGATCCAATCTATGAAAAAGCCAAGATCTAATCTATGAGATCGGAGCAACGAGATAGATGAGAAACTAACCCTCGTAGATCCAAAGCCTTAACGAGATCAGATCTCGTGGTTGATGTAGACGATCCTTCCAGTGCTGCAAACCAGCAGCACTTCCGTACTCGGTCACACATACGGTGTCGATGACGTCCTTCCTCTCCCCGTTCCAGCAGGAAGCGGAGGTACGGTGGTAGATCACCTCAGAATCCCAGCAGCACGACGGCGTGGTGGTGGTGGAGGAGGAGAAATTCCTGCAGGGCTTCGCCAAGCCTGCGCAGGAAAAAGGAGGGAGAGAGGGGTGGCTAGGGTTTGGGGGGATGATGTGCTGCACCCCAGCCCTCCCCTCCCTCTTATATAGGCGTGGGGGGCTGCCTTGGCCTCTCCTCCAAGCCCTAGGGTCGGCCAAAAAAGGGGGGGCTTTCCCCCCAAGTTAAGTCCCTATTTTCAAGGGATTTGATCTTATCCACTTGATTCAGCCGCATGGGCCTTGGGGGGCTAGTATGCCTGGCCCATGTGGGCCTATGTGACCCCCTCAGGTCCATGTTGGTCGTCCGGGATATGTGGGCCCCACTATGGTACCCTCCGGAACCTTCTAGAACCTCCGGTACAATACCGAAAAATCCTGAACTTTTCCGGTAACCCTGAAAATGACTTCCCATATATGAATCTTATTCTCTGGACTATTCCAGACCTCCTCGTGATGTCTTGGATCCCATCCGAGACTCCGAACAACATTCGGTCTCCATACCATATTCCATATATACTATATGACATCGAACCTTAAGTGTGTCACCCTACGGTTCGTGAACTATGCGGACATGATCGAGACTCCTCTCCGATCAATAACCAATAGCGGGACCTGGAGATCCATAATGGCTCCCACATACTCCATGATAAATTAGTGATCGAATGAACCATTAACATACGATACCGATTCCCTTTGTCATGCGATACTTTACTTATCCGAGGTTTGATCATCAGTATCTCTATACCTAGTTAACCTCGTTACTGACAAGTACTCTTTACTCGTATCATGGTATGTCATCTCTTGTGACCTTGTCACGTGGTTGCAAGCTAATTAGATGACATTCCACTGAGAGGGCCCAGAGCATATCTATCCGTCATCTGGATGGACAAATCCCACTCTTGATCCATATGCCTCAACTCATACTTTCCGAATACTTAATATCATATTTATAACCACCCATTTACGCAGTGGTGTTTGATGTAATCAAAGTACCCATCCGGTGTAAGTGATTTACATGATCTCATGGTCGAAGGACTAGGTTACTATGTATCGAAAGCTTATAGAAAGTTGAAATTAATGACTTGATCTTATGCTATGCTTACTATGGGTGTGTGTCCATCACATCATTCACCTAATGATATGATCTTGTTATTAATAACATCCAATGTTCATGATCATGAAACCAAGATCATCTATTAATCAACAAGCTAGCTTAACAAGAGGCTTACTATGGACTTTGGTTGTTTACATAACACACATGTATTAATGTTTCCGGTTAATACAATTATAGCATGGGATGTAAACATATATCATGAACATTAAGATATAACAATAAACAATTTTATTATTGCCTCTTGGGCATATCTCCAACAGTCTCCCGCTTGCACTAGAGTCAATAATCTAGTTTACATTTGTGGACGTCGATCTCATCTCGACACCCCGCAGGCCACCTCCTCCGTGCCATCGCTATAGAGCTCCGTTTAAAAATCTAATCCTACCTGTGTATTTCCCATTGTATCAGCGTCATGGCCCCACTTGTCATTCGATATATCGAAGCCCCACTCGTTCGCGTTTTGGTCAGGGATACAGCGATGCTTACGGTCAAACAAAGATGGATGGTCTGACGTGTCTTTGCAGGCTCTACGTGGCCCCACTAGTCAGAAGATAACGGTCAACCGTCGGGCAACCGGTCGTTACAGCACGTGCGATGGTTTCAGAAAAGGGCTTGGGGAAAATGAGGAAAAACTAAGCGTCTGGGGAAAACTGAGCACAACTAAGGACCCGAGGGCACAAAAATAGAAATCCCATAAATATATCCTTATATATACACTCAATCCATTGTTGGAAGTTTTCATGAAGTAGAGGAATCTTCCGCACACAACTATGCCTAAGAACCATATACATCATCATGTATGTTTCCACTAAGCTAGTCACCCGTTCAACTCTTTGCCTATGAATGGTATTTCAGTCATTCTCTTTAGAAGAGATTTGCAAGCACCAAACAATTCAAAAATCGAATGACTCCAAAAATCCATTTGCATGGAGTTCCTTCATGACCTAAATGGTGGTTCCACTAATGCGTGGAATTCACATGATTTTCCTTATGGCATTTTAGCATCAGTGTTATGCATGTGTGTTTCACCACAAAGATTTATAATAACTTATCCATCGTACATGGAATACTGTCATAATTTGAACAACTCATTGCTTTCATTTGACCAGAACAAAACAACAATTATAAAGTTCTTTATTATAAATCTGAAGGGCTAGGTAGAATGCCAACGATGAACACAATAACACTTTATTTTGTTCCAGACGTGCATTCCTACCATATTCCTTGTCAGTCACTTAGGCCATTGTATTCTTGTATTGCGTTGTTTTGTATGACACCTCATACCAACCAATATGGTACAAATACCCAAGAATTTCATTGTGTGACCAAACAAAGAATACATTCATAACATGTATATCACCTATATACACCTGAGCTAGACTTTCTAGTATTTTCTTTCTTTCTGCCAAAATCTTTTGTAGTTTCTCTTTTTGCTTTCCCCAATTTCAGAAAACACTTCACCATCAATAACTTCTAGGTCCGTTGGTCAAATACCAATAACCTTGAGGTTCTTACTTTGAAGTTGATCGCCACATGACAAGTGCTCTAGATTTCACTATTAGTAACTTTTCAATGTGATGAACAATTTCACTCATAATTTTTATCCATCAAATCATGACGAATTTCCGAAACCATGTCTGTACATGCTAGGTTCGTAAAGTTTAACCTTAGTATTCGCATGTGCAAATCTGGCTTGCACCCATTGTATGCACACGTAGAATCTATAACACCTAGTCATCACATGATGCTTCGAAACGACGAGTCTTAGCAATGGTGCATACTAAGGACGATCACTTCATGGATATGCGAATATTGTTAGTTCCCAACTAGTTGGAGGATTGGGACGCCTAGCGTATTCAACCTTTGTACATTCCCATAAAACTTATGAGTTTATGTAGTCTCACTAAATTATATTCTATCATCTTGCACTAAGGTCTTAGATATCACATATATCTCACATCTTGATTATTTTTTAAAACAATCTTTTTAGCTCCGTATTTTTCAAACAGATTTGAATTTCAAGATTCATCGAGACAAAATGATTTTAGGTACTAATTGAAACCATCGCTCTTTGAATTAGCAATGTGAGGTTTACCAAAAGTTTGCAATAGGAATTAATCATTTCTTGATTCTTTAACAATATGGTACCAGTCCGTAAAGTTACTTGTCAGATTTAACAGTGTTTTTACTCTATTAGAAGACTAGCGCATGGTAGATAACGGATGCCAATTCTACAAATTTAATTCAAAACACTATTCAGATTATGTTCATGATAATTAGTTCATGTTTTAATCTAATTACTAATGAACTCCCACTTAATACAACATCCCTCATAGTTGTTTAGTGGCACACGATCCATATTCACTACACCAAGTCCGATCATCACGTGAGATGATGTAGCTTCAATGGTGAACATCAACATGTTGATCATATCATCCATAAGACTCGTGTTCAACCTTTCGGTTCCTTATGTTCCGAGGCCGGCCATGTCTATACATGCTAGGCTCGTCAAGCAAACCCAAGTATTTCCGCGTGTGCAACATGGCTTACACCCGTTGTATGTGAACATAGAATCTATCACATCCGATCATCACGAGATGCTTCAAGACGACGAAATTTAGCAATGGTGCATACGAGGGGAGAACACTTTATTATCTTGATATTAATGTGAGGGATCATCTTATAATGCTACCGTCGCAATCTAATCAAGATAAGATGCATAAAGGATTAACATCACATGCAATTCATAGTATGTGATATGATATGTCCTTTCTTCTTGTGCTTTTGATCTCCATCTCCAAAGCACACAAGCATGATCTCCATCATCACCAGTATTGCACCAAGGTCCATGGCGCCGCTTCATGGTTGTCCATCACTTATAGTTACAATAACAACTACTTGAAATAAAGCTATTACATGATGAATAGACACACATGTCTTAACAAATTTAAAGACAACCATTAGGCTCCTGCCGGTTGCCATAATACAATAATGATCATCTCATACATCAAATATAGTCATCATCACAAAGCCATATCACATCACCAAACCCTGCAAAAACAAATTAGACGCCTCTAATTTGGTTTGCATATTTTACGTGGTTTAGGGTCTTCGAGTAAGATCCAATCTACCTACGAACATGAACCACAACAGTGATACTAGTGTTGTCGATAGAAATAGTAAATTGAATCTTAACTATGGTGAGAGAGACAGACACCCGCAAAGCCACTTATACAATACAAGTTGCATGTCAAGCGTGGAGCAAGTCTCATGAGACGCGGTCATGTAAGGTTAGCCCGGGCCGCTTCATCCCACTATCCCGCAAGATCAAAGTACACATAACTAAAGACAACAAAAACAGCAACACCCACAAACTCATTGTGTTCTACTCGTTCAACAGATCTACGCATAGACACGGCTCTGATACCACTGTAGGGTTTGATGCATGGAAAACCAAAAAAATTCTATCGCAAAGACGAATAAATCCAAGATCCAATCAATGGAAAAGCCAAGATCTAATCTATGAGATCGGAGCAACGAGATAGATGAGAAACTAACCCTCGTAGATCCAAAGCCTTAACGAGATCATATCTCGTGGTTGATGTAGACGATCCTTCCTGTGCTGCAAACCGGCAGCACTTCCGTACTCGGTCATACGTACGGTGTCGATGACGTCTTTCCTCTCCCCGTTCCAGCAGGTAGCGGAGGTGGTAGATCCGCTCGGAATCCCAGCAGCATGACAGCGTGGTGGTGGTGGTGGAGGAGAAATTCATGCAGGGCTTCGCCAAGCCTACGCACGAAGAAGGAGGGAGAGAGGGCGGCTAGGGTTTGGGGGATGATGTGCTGCGCCCCAGCCCTCCCGTCCTTCTTATATAGGAGTGGGGGGCTGCCTTGGCCCCTCCTCCAATCCCTAGGGTCGGCCAAAAAAGGGGGGGACTTTCCACCAAAGTTAAGTCCCTATTTTCAAGGGATTTGATAGTATCCACTTGATCCAGCCGCATGGGCCTTGGGGGGCTAGTGTGCCTGGCCCATGTGGGCGTATGTGACCCCCTCCGGTCCATGTTGGTCGTCCGGGATAGGTGGGCCCCACTATGGTACCCTCCGAACCCTTCTAGAACCTCCGGTACAATACTGAAAAATAATGAACTTTTCTGGTAACCCTGAAAATGACTTCCCATATATGAATCTTATTCTTCGGACTATTCCGAACCTCCTCGTGATGTCTTGGATCCCATCCGAGACTCCGAACAACATTCGGTCTCCATACCATATTCCATATCTACTATGCGACATCGAACCTTAAGTGTGTCACCCTACGGTTCGTGAACTATGCGGACATGATCGAGACTCCTCTCTGATAAATAACCAATAGCGGGACCTGGAGATCCATAATGGCTCCCACATACTTAACGATAACTTAGTGATCGAATGAACCATTAACATACGATATTGATTCCCTTTGTCATGCGATACTTTACTTATCTGAGGTTTAATCATCAGTATCTCTATACCTAGTTCAACCTCGTTACCGACAAGTACTCTTTACTCGTACCGTGGTATGTCATCTCTTGTGACCTTGTCACATGCTTGCAAGCTAATTAGATGACATTCCATCGAGAGAGCCCAAAGCATATCTATCCGTCATCTGGATGGACAAATCCCACTCTTGATCCATATGCCTCAACTCATACTTTCCGAATACTTAATCCCATCTTTATAACCACCCATTTACGTAGTGGCGTTTGATGTAACCAAAGTACCCATCCGGTGTAAGTGATTTACATGATCTCATGGTCGAAGGACTAGGTTACTATGTATCGAAAGCTTATAACAAGTTGAACTTAATGACTCGATCTTATGCTATGCTCTGGAAGGTTTCTGTGGGTTTCATCCAACGTAATAGGGTTTTCGCGACGGAGGCTTTAAATAGGCGGAAGGGCAGCCTCGGAGGGGGCCTGGGGCCACCACACCATAGGGCGGCGCGGCCCCCCTCCGGCCGCGCCAGTGTGGTGTGGGGCCCCCGGGCTTCCCTCCGGCGGCTCTCGGGTGTTCTGGATGGTTCCGGGAAAAATAGGAACCTCGGGCGTTGATTTCGTCCGATTCCGAGAATATTTCGTTACTAGGATTTCTGAAACAAAAAACAAGTAGAAAACGGAACCGGCACTTCGGCATCTTGTTAATAGGTTAGTTCCGGAAAATGCATGAATATGACATAAAGTGTGCATAAAACATGTAGATATCATCAATAATGTGGCATGGAACATAAGAAATTATCGATATGTCGGAGACGTATCAGCATCCCTAAGCTTAGTTCTCGCTCGTCCCGAGCAGTAAAACGATAACAAAGATAATTTCTTAAGTGACATGCCGTCATAAACTTGATCATATTGTAAACATATGTAATGAATGCAGCGATCAAAACAATGGTAATGACATGAGTAAACAACTGAATCATAAAGCAATGACTTTTCATGAATAGCACTTTCAAGACGAGGCATCAATAAGTCTTGCATAAGAGTTAACTCATAAAGCAATAATTTAAAGTATAGACATTGAAGCAACACAATGGAAGATTAAGTTTCAGCGGTTGCTTTCAACTTGTAACATGTATATCTCATGGATATTGTCAATGTAAAGTAATATAACAAGTGCAATATGCAAGTATGTAGGAATCAATACACAGTTCACACAAGTGTTTGCTTCTTGTAGTGGAGAGAGATAGGTAAACTGACTCAACAATAAAAGTAAAAGAATGGTCCTTCAAAGAGGAAAGCATCGATTGCTATACTTGTGCTAGAGCTTTTATTTTGAAAACATAAAGAGAGCATAAAAAGTAAAGTTTTGAGAGGTGTTTGTTGTTGTCAACGAATGGTAGTGGGCACTCTAACCCCCTTGCCAGACAAACCTTCAAAGAGCGGCTCCCATTTTATTTTATTTTTGGGTGGCACTCCTTCCAACCTTTCTTTCACAAACCATGGCTAACCGACTCCTCGGGTGCCTGCCAACAATCTCATACCATGAAGGAGTGCCTATTTATTTTAGTTTTATTATGATGACACTCCTCCCCACCTTTGCTTTCTCAAGCCATGGCTAACCGAATCCTTCGGGTGCAGTCCAACAATCACATACCATGGAGGAGTGTCTATTTTTGTTAATTAATTTGGGACTGGGAATCCCATTGCCAGCTCTTTTTGCAAAATTATTGGATAAGCGGATGAAGCCACTAGTCCATTGGTGAAAGTTGCCCAACAAGATTGAAAGATAAACACCACATACTTCCTCATGAGCTATAAAACATTGACACAAATAAGAGGTAATAACTTTTGAATTGTTTAAAGGTAGCACTCAAGCAATTTACTTTGGAATGGCGGAGAAATACCATGTAGTAGGTAGGTATGGTGGACACAAATGGCATGAATATTGGCTCAAGTATTTTGGATGCATGAGAAGTCACTACAAGAAAAGTTCTGATAGACAACGTCCCAAAATCGTCAACTAAGGGGCATTTTTCGTCGCCTATGGGCCTAACCCGACGATATGGGTTCTGTTGTCGAAACTGCGTCAGGCAAAGTCAACCGACGATTTTTTCGGTCCGTCGCGCTTGGGCGCCCTTCCGCCACGGAAAATCGGACCGTTGTGGAAGTGTTTTCGGGAGCCCGTTGACTGCTGACGTCATGCAACCGACACGTGGCGTACGCCGTTAACCGCCGGCTAACGGCGTTAACCGGCCGAAACCCCGTGGTAGATGGTAGGCCCACACGAGGCCTGCCACGTCTTAAGCGGGCCGGGCCAGATGACATAGTTTGACCGGTCAACTATATAGCTGGGCTGGTCCATTAGTTACGTGGGCCGGGCCTAACCTCTAAGGTTGACTGGTCAAAACTTAAATGGGCCGGCCCATTTAACATGTGGCACTACAAGAAATGTGTTGACTTGTGACCTTTTCTCAATGACCCTAGGTAAAGTCGTCATGATTCTATGACGATTTCGCACTGAATAGTCGTTGGCTGTTTTGAGGGGACCAAAACCCTAAAAACTTAAGACGATTTGAATAAAAACGTCATTATTTCCTAGCACAAAATTGTCATAGCCTAAGCCACGCGGTCTACGACGTTATGTCTAGACGATTACGACCAATTAAGATCGTCGTAACTTTATATAAAATGTTATTTTTTAATAGAAAATGGTGACTGGACTGACACCTAAGCAATTCGCCTACGTGTTATATCTATGTGGCCATTCTAATTACCAACGTGTGGGATCCTACGTGTCATATCTACGTGGCCATTCAAATTACCAGTCACCTCCAATTTTTTTTATGTTTAGTAGTTTTTAGAAATACAAGTGTGGTGTCTCAGAATATGTTAAAAATATAGCTACCAAACCAGGGACACGTTCATGTGTCTCTTCCACTGGGCACCATCCCATTTTCATTTCCCGCCTCTGGTTCCCTCCGAAACTATCTAAAACTCCGTACTAATATTTTTGCACACCCCGCTTAAAAGTGATCCAGTCAGCCTCTAGACCTAACCCTAGTCGCATACTCGCATTCCTCTCCCCTCCACCGCCGCCACTTTCCAAATCCAACTCCCACTGCACCGCGTCGAGCATATTCTCCCCACTCTGCCACCAGACCTAACCCTACCGATTCCTCCCCTCGCTTCCCATCTCACCACGCCCACCAAAGATCTGGCCGGATCTGCACTTGGACTGCCGGATTCCATCGCTCAAAGCTCGCCGACGGGGGAACCCGCAGTCCCAGGAGCCCACCCACCACAAGAAACCAACAAGCCCAAGATCCCGTCGTTACCACCGCCTTCCGGATTTTGATTCGCGGATGCGTTTCTCGGCGAGATGAGCTCCTGGATGGCCGGATCGGTCCTCCTCCGTAGTTGTTGATGGGGAGAAGAAGGCGGTTACGATTAACAACTACCGGAGGAAGAAATGGTCTAGCTTCAGGGTAAGCACGATCGCTGGCTTCCTGCACTTTTGTTGGACTTTGTTTTGATCCGTTTTTTGGAGATGAATGGATCCCCAGATTGGATAACGTATCTAGCACCTTGTCTATTGACTTGTTGCGCCATTTGTGACTGGGTTTACTGCTATGTTAGCACCTTGTCTATTTTAGCAAAAACAGAGAACATCTTAGTAGCAGAATCTAAGAAACCTTGTTCCAAAGCACCAAGACATAAGCAACTTTTTTTCTGCATATTCTATATTTTCTTCTTTCGATTTAGCTCTTGCTTGCTAGGTCATGTATAGATGGATGTTACCTTTACAGTTCAAGTACCTTGTATGTTCTATTCTTTCTGATAACACCAAGCTCATGTGGCTCTATAGGTTGTTGAAGTGTGCTGGATGCCTCTGATGTTTGCTTACTATCCCCGATTCCATCTATTACCGTTGTGGTATTTATACCTGAGAGACTATGGCCGCTGATTACTTGTTAATTTGGACTCAGTGTGGTTATATGATTGCTAGGATTTGGTTGTGATACCGGATAGATTCTCCTTTATTTATGTTTTGATGATGCTTAGGATTCAGGGTGGTTTGTATATAATTACTAGGATTTCTGCTTGCCATGTGATTGTTTATATCATGTTGTAAAGACTAAAGAGTTACTGCAGCCTTAGAGAGCATGGTAGCAGTTCTCTATCTGATTCTTCACGAAATTATGCTGATTTTTCTTGTTTTCCTGGGATTGTAGCAGCACTTGCTGGCCCTGAGCCTTTTAACTTGCCATTAATTTGAGAATCTCTGAATTTTCATTTACTGCTAGCTTAAGCTCAGGAGTATGTCCTGATGCATGGACGCACGGTTGAACAAATACCAAA
This sequence comes from Lolium rigidum, assembly GCF_022539505.1. NCBI lineage: Eukaryota > Viridiplantae > Streptophyta > Magnoliopsida > Poales > Poaceae > Lolium > Lolium rigidum. The sequence continues at coordinate 141,248,649 of NC_061510.1, read as the reverse complement.
CGTTTGTAGAAGATTGGTAGTTACATGCATGCACCTTGTATCGCCATCTGATCCGGGTTGTTTGTTTGTGTGCTTTATAGGATGAGTTCTAGTGGAACAACCTGGAGCTAAAGAACTTCAAGGTGAATATGAAGGAGGACCAGGAGAAGGTCAAGCTCAACTTGCAGATGCCTTGCTTCGCTGGCAACCAGGTTTGTGCCTCACTGGACTTGGTAAATTTACCAATTACCAAGTAAATTTAGCTGCACAATATACAGTTAGAGCATAATTTCCCTGTGAGAAAAAAGATAAAAACTGCCCTTATATTCTTGCTAAGAAACAATATTCCCTCTGTCCGGGAATAAGTGACTCGGATTCTGACCATCAAGGTAGTCCTCACCAAGGTCCTGCCCTGCTGCACACGTCCACACTTAACACAATCTGATCACAACTGTATCACCTCACTGTTTGTTTGTTTGTTTGTTTGTTTGTTTAGTCTAGCTGCGGTTTCAGCCCATCTAGTTGCTGGTTTAATTTTGGTCGTACAATAAACTGAACCAGCATGCTGTTTGTTTGCCTCATAACATGGTTGATTGATGAAAATTGCCTATCAAGACAACATGAATTAGGGAATACCTGACATATCTCCCTCTCTCTTTGTATGTGCTTTGTATCATGATGATGACTAAATGAAACTATGGACAACCTTCTAATCTTGTGTAGATTAGAGATTTATCTTCTGTCTCTATGCATCAGATATCTCTGTTACTGCCAAGGTGAACTGCATGTGACATTGTATAATTTTCTTGCTTGAGCGAAATTCAGATTCCCTTTCTCGCTTTAGCAAAATTCAGATTCCCTTCTTCGCTCCAATCCTGTCATGCTCAATGTGCTTACATTAATGTTTTTCTTAGAGATACATTATGTTTTTATTTTTTCTAGTTGAATTCACACATGGTCAACCAACAGGAGCTCCAGGCCTGTGTTCCGGAACTTCTGCTACTCAATTAACTTGTTTCTCGCTATGTTCATTTGTGTGTGACTTTACAGACGTGAATTTTGTGGTCTAGCCATTTCCCTTCTAATATGCGCACCTGATGTTCTCCTTGATTATCTCGGTTAGTTTATTCTTTGAATATTGTCACTTTATGTTAGAATAGACCCTACTGCAACATCCTTGATTCTTATAAACATCTACCTTGCTTGGTTGGTCTTGCAGACCTGATGGAGTGCATGCTACAACCGAAGCCATGGCACTGGCTCTAAGTGTCGAGCTCACCGTGATGCAACCGAGGCAGCATTGTCTTCCCTGGATTAGATAAGTTGTTGGTCTATCCCATTCCCCTCTTTTTAAAATGTTAATTAAGTTATGTAGTAATGAAAATATTGTATTCCAGTTCGTTTGAGCCTTAATTCTAAGATAAAATGTAAATTAAGTTATGTAGCGGTTTCCTGATGCCATAGTATGATTTTCTTGAAGGAGGACAAAGAATGACTTAAAGTTTGCCTGCTGCATTACTGTGTGTTCTTCATGATGCAGACCATGTTTTCATTGTATATTGAGCACACAATGTTCATCTTCAATCTCCCCCTATATTTTCTTTTGCCGGTAATTCATGACATATTTTTTAAGTTTCTCATCGTCTGTATTTTACCTGCATTTACTTTTTTGAGTTCACCCCTTTGCTTCAGTTATAGACTTACAGTCCATTTGGAGTCTCTAGTGCGTGTGTTATTGGACAATGCACCATGTTATGGACCATGTGTAATGGAGTAGTTAAATAATTTGCATGATTTTATTCAACAATCAACTTTTTGACATGCATGCCTTTGGATGGTCAATGTTGTGCAGGATGGATGGATGAGCCTGAGGCTTGTTGTTGGACAGCTGCTGGGACGTGATGCCAGAGGGTGCAGTGCACAAGGGGAGAGGTTGGCAGGTTGTTGTGGCGTTGGTGGAGCAGAGGTCCTAACGATGCAACAACAAAAAGCGACCTGGAGGTTGGGACTAGTCTGGCCGGCCGGCCGGAAGGACATCCTTCATGCTTTCGACTTGTGATGGATGTTGCCTAGGATATATGGTTCTGTAATGTGTTCCATTTTTGGCTTAGATTCAGTTGCAGCCCTTTCTTGTATATGTGATTTGTGGGAAATACTGTAATAGAGTTAAATATGGATCTGTTAAAAAGAATTTCATATATTCATTGGTTTGTGTTCAAAAACTGTATAAAACCTGATGAGGGTAACCAGTAGAAAATGGAAACTGACAAGTGGACTAAACTAGTTGGGCTTTTTGACAATTGCGACCCATATGACTGGAAAGACCAGCCCATGAAGAAATGAACTATAAATGGGCAAGACCCAAAACAGAAAAGGATGTAAAAAGGCTAAGGCCCATCAGAGAAAATGGACTAAAAGAAAGACTAGTGCTTAGAAAAAAGATCAGAATTATTGGGCTCAGCCCATGTAGATGATAGGAATGGACCGGGCTGATTTTGATATATGATGATTTGATTTCGTCGTAATTTTGCCACGTCGGATTGGCCACGTAAGATCTGACATGGCATGGCTACATGGCTAGTGACGATATCAGATCGTCGCAAAGGTTACGACGATCCAATATCGTCATGGAAGATTATGACGATTTCAAACAAATCGTCGTTGTAGTTAATTCCTGACGCTCCGTTTTTGACGATCGTTTTTTCGTCATAGAATCGTCATAGATGAAAAATTATGACGATTTAGTGATGAAAATGGAGGGTCGTAGGTCAACATATTTCTTGTAGTGTGGGGTCCACCTTACAGCAACTGGGCCGGCCCAAGAAGCAAGTGGGCCGGGCCAAAAACACAGGTGGGTCCCACTTTCCTGTTAAAAGGCCGGCCCATTTAGTGTGTGGGGTCCACCGTATAGCAAGTGGGCCGACCCAACAAGCTAGTGGGCCGGGCCAAAAACACAGGTGGGTCCCACTTTCCAGTTAAAGGGTCGGCCCATTTAGTATGTGGGGTCCACCATATAGCAAGTGGGCCGGGCCAAAAACACAGGTGGGTCCCACCTTCCAGTTAAAGGGCCGGCCCATTTAGTATGTGGGGTCCACCATATAGCAAGTGGGCTGGCCCACCAAGCTAGTGGGCCGGGCCAAAAACACAGGTGGGTCCCACAT
>NC_061510.1:141231059-141245409 GCF_022539505.1 Lolium rigidum | reverse complement strand
CGTTTCAAGGGCGAGGATCAAAAGAAAAAGGCAAGCCAAAAATCAGAGGGGAAAAAAAATCCAACAAAGGAAAGTTTTATAGCACATAGAGGATGACATGCGGGTCCCATGAGCCGACGGGTTCCTCAACGTTTCAAACGTGGCATGAGATCGAAAGAAAAAGGCAAGTGACCAAATATCAGGAGCCAAAAATAATCCAAGATTTATTGTACATAGAGGATGAAACGTGGGTCCCATTTTGCAAGCAGCGGTCTCAATGTTTGAAATGCGGCTTGAGATCAAAAGAAAAAGAAAGTAGCTAGTAATTAGGGGGTCAAAAAAAATCCAAGAAAAGAAAGTTGATGGACATAGAGGATGACATGCGGGTCCCGTGAGCCAACAGCTTACTCAACGTTTCAAAGGGAGCAGGGGATCAAAAGAAAAAGGCAAGCCAAAAATCAGAGGGTGAAAAAAAATCCAACAAAGGAAACTTTTATAGCACATAGAGGATGACATGCGGGTCCCATGAGCCAGCAGGTTCCTCAACGTTTCAAACGTGGCATGAGATCGAAAGAAAAAAGGCAAGTGACCAAATATCAGGAGCCAAAAATAATTCAAGAAAAGAAACATGATTTACATAGAGGTTGACATGCGGGTCCCATTTAGCTGCAGCGGTATCACTGTTTGAGAGGCAGCAGGGGATCGAAAGAAAAAGTCAAGTGACCAAATATGAGGTGCCAAAAAAAAATCCAAGAAAAGAAAGTTTTATAGTACATAGAGGATGACATGCGGGTCCCATTTAGCGACAGCGGTATCAACTGTTTGAGAGGCGAGCAGGGGATCGAAAGAAAAAGTCAAGTGACCAAATATGAGGTGCCAAAAAAATCCAAGAAAAGAAAGTTTTATAGTACATAGAGGATGACATGCGGGTCCCATTTAGCAGACAGCGGTATCACCGTTTGAGAGGCGGCGAGGGATCGAAAGAAAAAGGCAAGTGACCAAATATGAGGTGCCAAAAATAATCCAGGAAAAGAAAGTTTTATAGTACATAGAGGATGACATGCGGGTCCCGAGTTAGCGACGGCGGTATCACCGTTTGAGAGGCGGCAGGGGATCGAAAGAAAAGGCAAGTGACCAAATTTGAGGTGCCAAAAAAACTCCAAGAAAAGAAAGTTGATTGCACATAGAGGATGACATGCGGGTCCCATTTAGCAGACAGCGGTCTCAACGTTTCCAAGGCGGCAAGGGATCAAAAGAAAAAGGAAGTAGCCGGAAATCGGGGGGTCAAAAAATCCAAGAATAGAAAGAATTTTGGTTCATAGAGGATGACATGCGGGACCCATGATCCCGCATCGTAAACGGCTCGATCGGAGAACGTTGAACGAGATGGCGCGATCTAGAAAAAAAAAATGCCGTAGAGGCTGCCATCCGGGCCCTACATCCCTCGGCGGTGCGGATTTGCGTTGACTCGGCCGGCGAACCCGAGATTTCGAGATGCACCACGTCCCGGGCCACCATACGCGACGTTTTGGCCGCTTTCGTCGGGCTAGGTGGCCTCAAAAACGAGAAAAAAAAAAAGTTTTGACATGCACCACGGAGGGACCAAAAATCGTCGGCCATGGTACACCAGCAACCACGGCGCGACTTCAACTTCGTCGGCCATGGCAACTTTTCTTGTAGTGAGTATTCCCTCTCGATACAAGGTTTAGGCTAGCAAGGTTATTTGAAACAAACACAAGGATGAACCGGTGCAGCAAAACTCACATAAAAGACATATTGTAAACATTATAAGACTTTACACCGTCTTCCTTGTTGTTCAAAACTCAATACTAGAAATTATCTAGACTTTAGAGAGACCAAATATGCAAACCAAATTTTAGCAAGCTCTATGTATTTCTTCATTAATGGGTGCAAAGTATATGATGCAAGAGCTTAAACATGAGCACAACAATTGCCAAGTATCACATTATCCAAAACATTTTAGAATTACTACATGTAGCATTTCCCAATTCTAACCATATAACAATTTAACGAAGAGGAAACTTCGCCATGAATATTATGAGCTAAGAACACATGTGTTCATACGAACCAGCGGAGCGTGTCTCTCTCCCACACAAGGATGAACTTATTCGGAGAACTAAGATAACGAAACAAAAATAAAAGCACACACGAGACGCTCCAAGTAAAGTACATAAGATGTGACCGAATAAAAATATAGTTTCAAGAGAAGGAACCCGATACTTTGTCGATGAAGAAGGGGATGCCTTGGGCATCCCCAAGCTTAGACGCTTGAGTCTTCTTGAAATATGCAGGGATGAACCACGGGGGCATCCCCAAGCTTAGAGCTTTCACTCCTCTTGATCATAGTATATCATACTCCTCTCTTGACCCTTGAAAACTTCCTTCACACCAAACTTCAAGCAAACTCATTAGAGGGTTAGTGCATAATCAAAAATTCACATGTTCAGAGGTGACACAATCATTCTTAACACTTCTGGACATTGCACAAAACTTCTGAAAGTTAATGGAACAAAGAAACTCATTCAACTTAACAAAAGCGGCAATGCGAAATAAAAGGCAGAATCTGTCAAAAACAGAACAGTCCGTAAAGACGAATTTTAAAATGGCACCAGACTTGCTCAAATGGAAAAACTCAAAACTAATGAAAGTTGCGTACATATCCGAGGATCACGCTCGTAAATTGGCAGATTTTTTAGAATTTTCTACAGAGACTTGTGCCAGAATTCGTGACAGACAGCAATGCTGTTTCTGCGCAGCGATCCCAAATATAACATCAATTTTAACATAGAAACTTTACTTGGCACAAAAACATGATAAGGAGAGGTTGCTACAGTAGTAAACAACTTCCAAGACTCAACAAAACAAAAATTGCTGTAGTAAAATAAACACATGGGTTATCTCCCAAGAAGTTCTTTCTTTATAGCCATTAAGATGGGCTCAGCAGTTTTAATGATGCACTCGCAAGAAATAGAAGTTGAAGCAAAAGAGAGCATCAAGAGGCAAATTCAAAACACATTTAAGTCTAACATTCTTCCTATGCATAGGAATCTTGTAAATAAACAAGTTCATGAAGAGCAAAGTAACAAGCATAGGAAGATAAAACAAGTGTAGCTTCAAAAATTTCAGCACATAGAGAGGTGTTTTAGTAACATGAAATTTTTTACAACCATATTTTCCTCTCTCATAATAACTTTCAGTAGCAACATGAGCAAACTCAACAATATAACTATCACATAAAGCATTCTTATCATGAGTCTGATGCATAAAATTATTACTCCTCCCAACATAAGCATAATCAGTTTTATTAGTTGTAGTGGAAGCAAATTCAACAAAGTAGCTATCATTATTATTCTCATCATCAAATATAGGAGGCATAGTATCATCAAAGTAAATTTTCTCCTCAATGCTTGGGGGACTAAAATATCATGCTCATCAAAGCCAGCTTCCCCAAGCTTAGAATTTTCCATAGCATTAGCAACAATAGTGTTCAAAGCATTCATATTAATATGTTCCATGGGTTTTTTAATTTTCGCATCAAACCATCCATGTCTTAAATCAGGAAATAGAATAAGAAGGTCATTGTTTTCCATTATGCCTAACTAGTGTAAACAAGAAACCAAATGTCGCAATTGCAGAGTCTAAAGGAAATAGCTTCGAGTACTTACAACGGCGCCGGAAAATAGCTTAGTAGTCGAGATCCGGAGTGTGAGTACCTTTTACCTTTCCTCCCCGGCAACGGCGCCAGAAAATAGCTTGATGTCTACGGGTGCTTCTATTCTTGTAGACGAGTGTTGGGCCTCCAAGAGCAGAGGTTTGTAGAACAGCGACAAGTTTTCCCTTAAGTGGATCACCCAAGGTTTATCGAACTCGTGGAGGAAGAGGTCAAAGATATCCCTCTCATGCAACCCCGCAACCACAAAGCAAGAAATCTCTTGTGTCCCCAACACACCTAATAGGTGCACTAGTTCGGCGAAGAGATAGTGAAATACAAGTGGTATGAATGAATATGAGCGAGTAGTACGGCGCCGAGAAAATAGCTCGCTGGCGTGCGGTTGATGGTAGTAATATTGCGGAAAGTAAACAAGCGGTAGTAACGCAGCGGTAGTAACTCGGTAAAACGATAAACAAGCGACGATAGCGATATTTAGGAACAAGGCCTAGGGAATAGACTTTCACTAGTGGACACTCTCAACTTGGATCACATAACGAGAATAGATAAATGCATACTCTACACTCTCTTGTTGGATGATGAACACATTGCGTAGGATTACACGAACCCTCAATGCCGGAGTTAACAAGCTCCACAATTCAATGTTCATATTTAAATAACCTTAGAGTGCATGAAAGATCGACACGACTAAACCAAGTACTAACATAGCATGCACACTGTCACCTTCACACCAGTTAGGAGGAATAGATCACATCAATACCATCATAGTAATAGTTAACTTCATAATCTACAAGAGATCATAATCATAGCCTACACCAAGTACTAACACGAGTGCACACACTGTCACCATTACACCGTGCAGGTGGAATAAAACTACTTTAATAACATCACTAGAGTAGCACATAGATAAATTGTGATACAAAACATATTGCAATCATAAAGAGATATGAATAAGCACTTCACTATGCCATTCATAACGGTGAATAAGTATTCTCGTGAAATATAGCCTAAGAGACCCACACGGTGCACACACTTGTCACCTTTACACACGTGGGACAAGGAGTCTCCGGAGATCACATAAGTAAAACTCACTTGACTAGCACAATGACATCTAGATTACAAGCATCATCATATGAATCTCAATCATGTAAGGCAGCTCATGAGATTATTGTATTGAAGCACATAGGAGAGAGATGAACCACATAGCTACCGGTACAGCCCCGAGCCTCGATGGAGAACTACTCCCTCCTCATGGGAGCAAGCAGCGATGATGAAGATGGCGGTGGAGATGGCAGCGGTGTCGATGGAGAAGCCTTCCGGGGCACTTCCCCGCTCCGGCAGGGTGCCGGAACGAGACTCTCGTCCCCGGATCTTGGCTTCGCGATGGCGGCGGCTCTGGAAGGTTTACGTGGGTTTCGTCCAACGTAATAGGGTTTTCGCGACGGAGGCTTTAAATAGGCGGAAGGGCAGCCTCGGAGGGGGCCTGGGGCCACCACACCATAGGGCGGCGCGGCCCCCCCTCTGGCCGCGCCAGGGTGTGGTGTGGGGCCCCCAGGGCTTCCCTCTGGCGGCTCTCGGGTGTTCCGGATGGTTCCGGGAAAAATAGGAACACGGGCGTTGATTTCGTCCGATTCCGAGAATATTTCGTTACTAGGATTTCTGAAACCAAAAACAGCAGAAAACGAGAACCGGCACTTCGGCATCTTGTTAATAGGTTAGTTCCAGAAAATGCATGAATATGACATAAAGTGTGCATAAAACATGTAGATATCATCAATAATGTGGCATGGAACATAAGAAATTATCGATACGTCGGAGACGTATCAGGCCTCTAGGGAAACTACTGGAAATTAAGGTACTCCTTTTAATAGAGCACCGGAGCAAAGCATTAACACTCCGTGAAAACATGTGATCCTCATACCTACGCCTTCCCCTCCGGTTGTCCCAATTTCTGTCACTTTGGGGCCTCGGGTTCCGGACATAGACATGTGCAAACAACTTGTAGATACAATCTAAGCAATAATTATAGAGCTTAAATCTAAGATCATTCCACTTGGGCCCTAGTGACAAGCATTAAGCATAACAAGATTGCAGCAACAATAACTTCACAAACTTTATAGATAGACTAATCATAATGTAACAATCCATCGGATCCCAACAAACACAACACCGATTACATCAGATGAATCTCAATCATGTAAGGCAGCTCATGAGATCATTGTATTGAAGTACATGGGGGAGAGAATACCAACTAGCTACAGCTAGAACCTGTAGTCCATGGGGGAACTACTCACGGAGCATGATGGAGGCGGTGGCGTCGATGGAGATGGCTTCCGGGGCACTTCCCCGTCCCGGCAGGGTGCCGGAACAAAGACTTCTGTCCCCCGAATTGGAGTTTCGCGATGGTGGCGGCGCCCCTGGAGTCTTTCTAGAGTTTCGTCAATCGGTATCGCGTTTTTAGGTCGAAAGGGCTTATATAGGCGAAGAGTCGGAGTCGGAGGGGCCACGGGGCCCCCTCACACCAGGCCGGCGCGGCCAGGGTGGAGCCCGCGTGGCCACCATGTGTGGGGCCCCCGGGGCACCCTCTCGGTCCCCCTTTGACTTTCCGGAAGGTTCCGGGAAAAATAAGATGTTGGGTCTTCGTTTCGTCGAATTCGAGAATATTGCCCGAACAGCCTTTACGGAACCAAAAACAACGAAAAACAGCAACCGGCACCGTGGCATCTTGTTAATAGGTTAGTTCCGGAAAACGCATAAAAACATTATAAAGTGTGAGCAAAACATGTAGGTATTGTCATAAAACAAGCATGGAACATCAGAAATTATGGATACGTTGGAGACGTATCAAGCATCCCCAAGCTTAGTTCCTGCTCGCCCTCAAGTAGGTAAACGATAAAAAAGAATAATTTCTAAAGTGACATGCTACCAACATAATCTTAATCATACTATTGCAAAGCACATGAGATGAATGAAGTGACTCAAGGCAATGATCTATATTTGCTAACAAATAGATAACATATAGCAAAACTTTTCATGAATAGTACTTTCAAGACAAGCGTCAAAAGTCTTGCATAAGAGTTAACTCATAAAGCAATAAATTCAAAGTAAAGGCATCGAAGCAACACAAAGGAAGATATAAGTTTCAGCAGTTGCTTTCAACTTTCAACATGCATATCTCATGGATAATTGTCAACACAAAGTAATATGATGAATGCAAATAAGCAAGTATGTAAGAATCAATGCACAGTTGACACAAGTGTTTGCTTCTAAGATGGAAGGAAGTAGGTAAATAAAAGTAAAAGAATGGCCCTTCGCAGAAGGAAGCAGGGATAAAATCATGTGCTAGAGCTTTTCAAGTTTTGAAATCATATAGAGAGCATAAAAGTAAAGTTTTGAGAGGTGTTTGTTGTTGTCAACGAATGGTAGCGGGTACTCTAACTACCTTATCAACCAGACTTTCAAGAGCGTCTCCCATGATGGACGTTATCTCTACCAGCAAGGTAGATCATCCCTCTTCTCTTTTGTTTACACATGTATTTTAGTTTCATTATGGATGACACTCCCCCCAACCTTTTGCTTACACAAGCCATGGCTAACCGCATCCTCGGGTGCCTTCCAACATTTTACATACCATGGAGGAGTGTCTATTTGCAAAATTAAGTTGCTTACTGATAGATCAGGGCAAAACACGTGAAGAGAATTATTAATGAAAGTTAATTAATTGGGGTCGGGAACCCCGTTGCCGACTCTTTTTGCAAAATTATTGGATAAGCGGATGTGCCACTAGTCCATTGGTGAAAGTCTGTCAGAAGTAAATGACAAGATCGAAAGATAAAACACCACATACTTCCTCATGAGCTATAAAACATTGACACAAATAAGAGATAGTAAATTTTGAATTGTTTAAAGGTAGCACATGAAGTATTTGCTTGGAATGGCAGGAAATACCACATAGTAGGTAGATATGGTGGACACACATGGCATAGGTTTTTCGCTCAAGGTTTTGGATGCACGAGAAGTATTCCCTCTCAGTACAATGCTTTGGCTAGCAAGGCTGTTTGAAGCAAACACAAGTATGAACCGGTACAGCAAAACTTACATAAGAACAAATTGCAAGCATTATAAAACTCTACACTGTCTTCCTTGTTGCTCAAACACTTTTACCAGAAAATATCTAGACCTTAGAGAGACCAATCATGCAAACCAATTTCAACAAGTTCTACGGTAGTTCTCCACTAATAGGTTTAAACTACATGATGCAAGAGCATGATCTACTTGAGAGCTCAAAACAATTGCCAAGTATCAAATTATCCTAGACAATATGAAGCATTTTCTGTTTCCAACCAAATAACAATAAGTGCAGCGGTTTTCAACTCCGCCATGAACATTAAAAATAGAACGAAGAACATCAGTGTTCATATGAAAAAGCGGAGCATGTCTTTCTCCCACACAAATATTGCTAGGATCCGAATTTATTCAAACACAAACAAAAATAAAAGCACACAGACGCTCCAAGTAAAGCACATATGATGTGACCGAATAAGAATATAGTTTCAATAGAAGAAACCTGATATGTTGATGAAGAAGGGGATGCCTTGGGCATCCCCAAGCTTAGACGCTTGAGTCTCCTTGAAATATGCAGGGATGAACCACGGGGGCATCCCCAAGCTTAGACTTTTCACTCTTCTTGATCATATATCATCCTCCTCTCTTGACCCTTGCAAACTTCCTTCACACCAAACTTCTCATAAACTTCATTAGAGGCGTTAGTACTCAAAAAACTTTAATCCACCTTGGTCATGTAGTGACACATTGCAAGAACTCAATAAAACATTAGTTACAGCTCTCCACGTCTAGAAAGCCTCACTTAAAGTCCACAAGAGACAATGCAAAAAAAAAACAGAGACAGAATCTGCCAAAACAGAACAGCCAGTAAACACGAATTTTAACGAGGTACTTCCGTTGCTCAAATCAGAAAACTCAAAACTAATGAAAGTTGCGTACATATCTGAGGATCACGCACGTAAATTGGCAGATTTTTCTGAGTTTCCTACAGAGAAATCTGCCCAGATTCGTGACAGATAGAAATCTGTTTCTGCGCAGAAATCCAAATCTATTATCAACCTTCTATTAGAGACTTCACTTGGCACAACATTGCAATAAAATAAAGATAAGGAGAGGTTGCTACAGTAGTAAAAACTTTCAAGACACAACAAAACAGTAGCAAAATAAATACATGGGTTATCTCCCAAGAAGTGCTTTCTTTATAGCCATTAAGATGGGCTCAGCAATTTTAATGAGGCACTCATAAGGAATAAGAGTTGAAGCAAAAGAGAGCATCAAAAAGCAAATTCAAAATACATTTAAGTCTAACCCACTTCCTATGCATAGGAATCTTGTACACAAATAAATTCATGAAGAACAAAGTGACAAGCATAAGAAGATAAAACAAGAGTAACTTCAAAATTTTCAACATATAGAGAGGTGTTTTAGTACCATGCAAATTTCTACAACCATATTTTCCTCTCTCAGAATAATTTTCAGTAGCTTCATGGATAAACTCAACAATATAACTATCACATAAAGCATGCTTTTCATGATTCACAAACACATAATTTTTATCAAGCTCAGAAATAATAGGATTAAAACTTTCAAGCCCATTTTTATCAATAATATAACAAGATGATTGATCAATCTCAAAAGATATGGGACTCATAGATAAAGTCAAGAACTCTCCAATCCCATTTTCATTAGTAGTACAATTAATATTATCAAGTAACATAGGACCATCATCTAGAGATTTATCATAAACATTTGCCAAACAAAACTCTTTAGTACCATGCATTTCGACATCAGGCACAAACAAAGCATTATCATAAGATTTATCAAAGTAACATGGATTATCATGAATAACAGTAGCATAATTATTCTCACAAGTTTTACTCATAGGGAATATTTCAAGAGAATCCACAGGAACATAACATTCTGTCAACACCCGGATTTTTAAGTCCAGATGCCTATTATGCCGTACATCGCAATCCCAGGAATATTGTTGTTGCGAGACATAATAGTTGAATATCATAGAGTCATCATTTATTACAACACATAAGCATCTTACAAAGATGGATCACATGATCCAATATTACAATAGTAGTTGATCTATTGATCAACGAACATCACAAATAGCGGAAGCGAAGTAGTAACGGACTATCTAGTCCACAGGCCAACGCTTGACGTCAGGAGCGGTCCTAGTTGTCGTAGACGTTCTGCTGTCCATCTTCCTCGTACTCGTTGTTCACCTTCATAGTCTGGCCATTTGAATAGCCAGGGACAAAGCCATGAGTACTTTTAAAGTACTCGCAAACTAATACTAGTGTAAGCATTATCAATTGTGGTAAGGGGATACTAAGCTCTAGGTTTATTTGCATAAAGCCAAGTTTATTTCACAATCATTTAGTAAAGATGCTTGAATCACTAGACTAACTCAAGTGGGAACATTAGTGTCATTCCCACAACTCCGTTGTGATTCAATTCAAAGTCACCATTCACCTTTCAACTTCAAGTCACCAGATCATATGTCACATTTTTGAAAATGGTCGATGACGGAACAAGTATGGCCTTTCCAATCGTCCGTAACCGTGGACACGGCTATTCGAATAGTTCTAACTCTGCAGAGGTCGTACACTTGTGCCACAATATTTGCAATAATCCGTCAGGGTTAACTGGCCCTGATTTATCATACTCCTTATGCGGACTACCAACCATAACCTTTCACTTATATACTCTAGTATAGGCACCTCTCCCCATGAGCTTGGCCTCCCAGTGAAGACACACCGTCAGCATGGGAACTGCACAGGGCTTGGCTGGACAATTCACCTCATTGCACGTCATTTCATATCATCTCATATTTCTTTGGAGGCAGCCCTTGGCATAACCCCGATGACGCTTGTTTAGAGGGAACCCATACTAAAGCACATAAATTTCTAGTTAAGCCCTTACCCATATTGGGTATTGTGGGGGTACTTTCAAAATTGGAATGGTATCGCATCCGAACCCAACCATCAGTTTTATATCAAAAATCACCATCTTCTCTTGGTCATATTCACCTTCAAAGTCATTCAATGGAATGAACCATCATTCCAAGGTTTCACCTCCATTTCAAAGTCACGGGTTCCCATCTAGAGTAGTCCAATTTTTGATTGATTAGCACTAGCAGCTAGTCATGAGGGGTGCTATCTAGCTTTCATAGCTCTAGACTACATTTGATGGTCTTGTTCTACTCTAGAATAAGTGAATCATGAATCAAAAAGTAAACTTTGATAAACCAAAAGCATTAAAGCTTGTAAAGTAAAAACTTGGGATAGGTTCATAAAGTAAAAAAAAATAATGATGCCTTGCTCTGGTAGAGCTTCGCACCATGATGGTTAGCAAGTTTATTAGCTTGCAAGACTATTATCTTGCTTGTAGAGGTAATAGCTTGCCTTGATTGGTGAGGTGATCAAGGTGTTCTTCTTCTTCCTCTTGGTAGAATACCTCCTCCTCTTGATAGTCTCCGGTACTAGCGTCTATACACGAATACGAGGATACAATCACCAAACAATACTTAAGTACTCTTAATTAGCCTTAGTGGCTCACACAATGATCTAGCATCACTACTTAACATTTATTACAAGATTATGCTAGGGTTTCCTTATTTAGTAATAGGAAAATAATTTCTTCTCATTGAAAATGGAGTTAGGGTTTCTCTTTAGTTTGTGAGAAAATAATTTCCTCTCATCGAATCTTCTTAAGATTTAATTTCTCTTATGAATAATATATGACCTAGGTTGACTAAAGTCAACCTCTTCATACTTATCATTTGGGAAAATGATTTAAATGAGGTTCCATACCTCATGTAATTTAATACTAACATGGTAGTGATTTAATGTCACCAAATAATTCAATATGAGGTTACATAGACTATGCTCACTACCTCATATTGAATTACTTGAGAACAAGATTTAAATGAGAGGAATATCTCTCATATGATTTAACACATAGTGGTAACTAATTTAAAAGACTACTCTTGAGGTGATTTAATATTCTCAAATAACCAAGGATGATCCCATGTTGACCAAGGTCAACACATCACAATTAGTATTTGAGAAAAGTGAGTTAAATGAGATTCATTATCTCATGTGATTTAATTAACCTTTGGAAAATTTAAATACTATTTAGATTTAAAATCTATAAGTGAGCAAGTATGAGCCTAGGAAATTAAAGGTCAATACATTACTTCATTTTATTTGAGAAAGATGATTTAAATGAGGTGAGCACCTCATACTATTTTAATAACACCTTTCAATGGTTTAATATCATTAATTAATCTAGGGTGAGTTTTAATTGACCATGGGATCTACTTCATATTAATTTGGTTGAGGCAAGATTTAAATGAGACCAAAGTATCTCATATGATTTAATAAATAAGTTTGAAATATTTAAATACTACTTATGAGGATGATTTAATATTTTCAAATAGGAACCTATGGGTCATTAATACATGTGTTATCAATTCTCATTGAACCATTTGGAGTAATAAGTTAGGTGAGAAGCTACACCTCATATAAGTTAAACTAGCATCTAAATGATTTGAAAATCTCTAAGTAACCAAGCATGAGACTTATTTGACCAAGGTCAGTACCTCTAGTTGAATTACTTAGGATCACAATTTAAATGAGAGAGAAGCCCTTATACTATTTGAATAGGTTTATGTGTATGTATTAATTGGGCTAGAAATGGCTCCATAGCCATTATTTGAATCTAGTCCATGATCATGCAAAACAACTATGCTATATTTTTGCATAAACAATTAGATTATGTCCAATGTGATTTATTAGAGTTGGAATCAACTTAAAATCATTTATAGATAATTTTTAATATTTATTTGAAGTTGGAAAAGGCCCTGCATTGTTATTTTTATCATTTAAATTTAATTTCGAATTTGGACATGAGGCCAGTGGCATTGTTTAGATAATTTCATGAGCTTTCCAAATATATAAAATTGGTTAAATTTGGTGTAGTAGATTTCAAACTATTCAAATTTGAAGTAGGCAGCAGTATTGGATTTGAACTAAATGGATTAAATCATATTTGAATTATCGGGCCACGCGGGAAAACGAAACGGGCTAAACGAGACTAAACGGATTGGGCCGGCCCAACTAACGCTGCCCACGCCGCGGGCCGTCCGACGAAGTGGGGCCTACATGTCAATCTCTCCTTAACCCGAAACGGCACTCGCGAACGCGAGCCGCTGGATCAGATGGAGATCGGACGGTCGAGCGTCGTCGTCGTCGACGGGGGAGGGGGACGTGCTGCGCCGGCGAGGTAGGGGGTCGGAGGGCGCTGGAGGTCGCCGGCGATCGAGGGAGAGTGTCGAGGCGTCGTTGGCGAGGGTGAATAGGCGCCTGGTACAGTGGCGGAGCTCGGGGCGGCGTGGATCAACGGATTGATCTGCGGCGGGCTCCGGCGATCGACGGCTAAATTGGGGCTCTCTGTGGCGTAATCGATGTGGGGAAGAGGTGGAGGAGGTCGAGGAGAAGGAGGGGAGCAGATGGTGTGAAGGAAGAAGGGGCGAAGGAGCGCTATTTATAGGAGGGTGAGGAGGCCGGCGGGTGCCGTGAGAGGTCCTCGACGGCGAGGTCGTTCCAGGGCGCGAAGGGGCAAGCTAGGGGGTGCGCTAGGTAGCTGCGATCATGGTGGGTACGATGCGCGTGAAGGGGCAGCGAGGGGAGGACGATGGCAGGTTGGCGTCGTTCGAGTGCTCGCGGTACAGGCGCGGTAGACCTTTGATAATGGCGACGGTGACTGATCCTCCGCTGGCTAGTGAGCTTGTCTGGTGTGTAGCTGGAGGGGTGAGGGTGCGTGATGCAGAGGTAGGGATGCAGGGAGGTACTGAGGCGATGGGGCGTTGCCACGCTCTGGCGCGTCCCGCGCGTGGTGATCAGGCCGACTGGCATGCCTGGGCATGCACTGGCATGGTTCTGGGCGCGTGTTGCCTGGCCAATGCCAGCCTCGCGCACGCTCAGGCCGTGCATGGTGATGATCGATGTTGCCAGGGGAGTGTACTGGACATGGTTTTGGTGAAAGATAGTGATCAGAGAAAAGAGGGCAAGGGTGGCCGACATGTGCACGGCATGGAGAAGAAAAGGCTCTCTCCTCACTTTAATCAGCCAATGCAAGGACATGGCTCGATGCAGAGATCATAGAGGAGCAATGATCATCAAGAAACTAAAGGGGTTTAGGCTTTCAACTGCTGGATAAAAGGGTGTTTGTCCAAACCAGATTGCTGCCTGCCATGTGTTCGACACAATGGCCGCATGAAACTTTTTGTCAAATTTTGGAAATCTTTTTGGTACAGCTCAATCATATAATTAAAGGGTTGGAATGGTGGTGGTGGTGTTCAATTTGGAGGTGTTTTGCAAAGTTTCAAATTTGAGGTTGATCTTCTCATAGTTTCAACATCACCACTTGTCAACACTATTCTGGTCAACCTGGTCAAAGTTAGCATGTGTGGTCAACATGAAAGTTGGTCACCTGGACATGGTCTTGGATGACATGGCATTGGTTGACTAAGTTTAGTTTAAGAATTGAGAAAAACAGAGGGGTAAAGTAGTGAAGAATTTATAAATGGGACATATGACC
>NC_061510.1:141154866-141230959 GCF_022539505.1 Lolium rigidum | reverse complement strand
TATGTGTGATAATTTTGAGATTTTGCTTTGATTTGATTTTGGTTTCTTTGATGCAAGTGTGTTTGTTTATCATATATAAGAGTTTTACAAACCATAGATCAAGCAATGGTGGCCTTGGGTGAAGATTTGCAAAATTGGTGTTATGTGTATGTGAGT
Organism: Lolium rigidum; assembly: GCF_022539505.1. Taxonomy (NCBI): domain Eukaryota; kingdom Viridiplantae; phylum Streptophyta; class Magnoliopsida; order Poales; family Poaceae; genus Lolium; species Lolium rigidum. The sequence continues at coordinate 141,230,803 of NC_061510.1, read as the reverse complement.
AAAAATGGATTTATCTCACCATTTGAATTCTCTCCATTTGATTTGACTTTTGTTGACTCTAATGGGGTTCTTATTAGTTTAGAAACATTTTAAGAGCATTGAAACCAATTCAAATGGTCTTGTTCAAAGATTTGCAAATTTGGCCTTAATACATAAGAGATGAGGTGTCAAATTTTACTAAACTTGTAAATGGTTGATCTTGCTTCACTTGGACATGGGTTAGGGTCCATTTAGTGTTATATTAGGTTGAGAGATGGTTTCACATCATTTAGCCAAGGTTTAGTGTCATAGGGTAAAATTGGGGTGAAATGGCTATGTGTCACATATGACTTTATAAGTTGCCTTTAACTTTTAATTTGACTTGGCTTGATTCAAATGGTGTTGTGGATGGTTGAAATGGTATATGGAGGTGATCCAACCATTCACAAGAAGTCCTAGGGTCAATTTTCTTAAATTCACAACTTTGTTATTTTACTCTCCTATGCCTCTATGGCATTTTTAGTTTCTTTTTATTTTCTTTGGTTTTAATTTGAAAATGATTTAAGAGGTACTATATAAAGTGTATAAAGCTTTTCCAATCCTCTAAATAAAGTAGAAAGGTCTAGGGTAAAGATTTATAATTATAGCCATAGGCACATATGCCTTTTTCTCATTTAATTTCCTTTTATTTTCTTTTAACTAGGATGGTGAGAAGAGGGGTGAGTTTTTAGGGTTTAAGATTATTTCAAATACTAATAACAAGCAATCATGACAATATCACAAGAATTAAGCAATATCACTATGTATCAAACTTACTTTAATAAAAGTTTTTGTTGGTTCCAAAATTTGGAACTAGGGGAATTTGTTTATTTTGTTTTGAATTTCTGGGATGTTACAAACCCTTCCCCCTTAAACAAATCTCATCCCGAGATTTTAAGAAAAGTTAGGTTCCTAAGAGAGATTGGGCATTTTGATTAGCAGGAAGGCATACTTGTCAGGGTCTGGGGTGCTTCCTGAGCTTCCGTGGCAGTCATGTGGTAGAAACGGCCGTTGTTGTTGTTCTGGTTCCTCCTTCCTGCGAAGCGGCGCTGTTGCTGGGCAGGTGCAGCGGTGTTGGCGGCGATCTTGGCAAGCTTCTTTGGGCACTCCTTGGAGTAGTGGCCCACAACTCCACATTCATAGCAGTTTATAGTTGACTTGTCCTTCGGGGTGACGCGGATGGCATTGCTTCCAGTCCTTGGGCCAGTGTTGGTGTTGGGGTTGTTCCCATTGTTGTTGTGGCTGTTGTGGTTGTTGTTGTTGTTGTTGCCTCCGGGCTTCGGGGGTCCTCCGTGGTTGTTGGTGTAGTTGGGGCGATAAGTCTGAGCAGGTGGCCTGTTGTTTCTGGGGGTGAATCCTCCAGAGGAGTTATTGCGGTGCTTCTGGGTATGGTGGGGTCCACTCGGTTCATCATTCTGCGCTTGCGGTTCTCATTGGCCTGATGCAGCTTTCCTTCCATCTGTATGGCTGAGTCCACGAGGGCTTCGAGGTCAGCGAACGGAATATTCACTAACACAGTTTGCATCTCGTCGTGCAGTCCGTTCAGAAATCTTTCCTTTCTTTTCTCATTTGTGTCGGTCTCGTCCGGGGCGTACCTTGACAGAGTGAGAAACCTGTCGCGGTATTCCACCACGGACATTCTTCCTTGCTTGAGTTCACGGAACTCGTCTCTCATTTTCTTGATTAGTCCTTGGGGCACATGGTACTTGCTGAACTTCAGCTTGAAGTCTTCCCATGTCATCATCTGTCCCGCATTCATTGCACGGGCACTTGTCCACCAGGCTCTGGCGGGTCCTGACAGGTAGTGGGTGGCAAACAGTACTTTTTCTGCGGCTTCAACTCCCGCAACTTCAAGGTTGTTCTCTATTGTCTGGAGCCAGTCATCAGCATCCAAGGGTTCTTCGGTCTTGCTGAACATTGGAGGGTTGGTATTCTGGAAATTCTTCAGCTTTGACCCAGGGTGATCGTGGTTCCCATGGCCTTGATTGTTCTGAGCTAGCTGTTGCAGTGCGGCAAGGTTTGTTTGGCGTTCAGCTCTTTCGGCTTCCCGGTCTGCCATCATGGTCTGCAGTAGTTGCATCATGGCATCCTGGGTGGCGTTGCGGTTTGGTGGGGACATCTGATCATGTAGATATATCATGAGGTAAGAGGGAATTTTCTATGGCTTAGTTTGAGTTAGGTTTAAACTTAAAACTTGAAATATTTTTGTTATGAACATAGCACACACTTTATTTATTCACAACAAACATCACACATTCCAAGTTAAAGCACTAAGGGTTTTAAGAACCCTTCTTCCACAAACTACGATACATGGTGCGGAATACAACTCACACCTACGTAAGTGAAGCTAGTGCAACTATTCCTCATTGTCTTCATCCACATCGATGGGAATGATCCCATCCTCCGCAGACTCCAGAAACTCATAGTCCTCCTCATCAGTGAACTCGTCATCCTCAAAGTCGTTGTCATCACTCAGGAAGTCATTGCCTCCCTGGATGTCTTCTCCATCCTCCTCCATCTCCTGGATCTGGTCCTGCTGGGTCCGGACAGTCACCTCCAAGGTGCGAATCTTCTCGCGAAGACGGGTGATAGTAGCGACATTCTTGGCGCGCTGCAGGCGGAGTGACCGGCGGTCCTTGGCGAGTAGCCTGATGGCGTCAGCATGATGAGCCAAAGCCATCTGGGCACGGTGGGCATGGACACTTGTCAGCTCCAGGTCCTTCCGGGTCTCATGAAGCATAAAGTCCAAATGCTGCACATGAATCTTGAGCACCGGGTGCGAAGAGAGTGCCATGGGTTCTCCCATGGTGTCGTGCCTCGCGAAGTGGGCGAAGCGGCTTCCCCGGAGTGCGGCGATGTTCTGTCCGCACACCCGAGCAAGTCCCTCCTGAAGGGCGTGAGCAAGACCGTCCACCCAGCTGTAGGCCTTGAAGGAGAAAAGGATCCTCTCCGAGATGGGAGGCTCCGGGCTTCCCTTCAAGTCAGCGGTGATCATCCACTGATGTTCCCCAGCGGGGGTGTTGTGGATCCGGACTCCGTGGAACTGGGGAGGTGGGCGTTCGAGCTTCTCGGACACCAGGTACAAGTCGCGTTCAAACACCAGACTTCCTCCATTTTCCAGATCGTAGGTCTCCGTCTGGACGTAAGGCTCCATCTGAAAGTGAAATGGATGAGTAGGTTAGAGAGGTGTACCATTGTGGCAAAATTTTAAATGGATTTATAAGGAGAAGCATGGTTTATTATTTTTAAGAAGATCTGATAGAGAAGAAAATGAATAAGTTTTTCACAAATACTCACTTCATTTGTTTCTAGAAATTACAATTTTCCGAACGTCCATTCTAACTAGGGTCTCCTAAGGTCAAACAATGGCTCTGATACCAACTTGTCAACACCCGGATTTTTAAGTCCAGATGCCTATTATGCCGTACATCGCAATCCCGTGAATATTGTTGTTGCGAGACATAATAGTTGAATATCATAGAGTCATCATTTATTACAACACATAAGCGTCTTACAAAGATGGATCACATGATCCAATATTACAATAGTAGTTGATCTATTGATCAACGAACATCACAAATAGCGGAAGCGAAGTAGTAACGGACTATCTAGTCCACAGGCCAACGCTTGACGTCAGGAGCGGTCCTAGTTGTCGTAGACGTTCGCCGTCCATCTTCCTCGTACTGCTGTTCACCTTCATAGTCCGGCCATTTGAATAGCCAGGGACAAAGCCATGAGTACTTTTAAAGTACTCGCAAACTAATACTAGTGTAAGCATTATCAATTGTGGTAAGGGGATACTAAGCTCTAGGTTTATTTGCATAAAGCCAAGTTTATTTCACAATCATTTAGTAAAGATGCTTGAATCACTAGACTAACTCAAGTGGGAACATTAGTGTCATTCCCACAACTCTGTTGTGATTCAATTCAAAGTCACCATTCACCTTTCAACTTCAAGTCACCAGTCATATGTCACATTTTTGAAAATGGTCTGATGACGGAACAGTATGGCCTTTCCAATCGTCCGTAACCGTGGACACGGCTATTCGAATAGTTCTAACTCTGCAGAGGTCGTACACTTGTGCCACAATATTTGCAATAATCCATCAGGGTTAACTGGCCCTGATTTATCATACTCCGTATGCGGACTACCAACCATAACCTTTCACTTATATACTCTAGTATAGGCACCTCTCCCCATGAGCTTGGCCTCCCAGTGAAGACACACCGTCAGCCTGGGAACTGCACAGGGCTTGGCCGGACAATTCACCTCATTGCACGTCATTTCATATCATCTCATATTTCTTTGGAGGCAGCCCTTGGCATAACCCCGATGACGCTTGTTTAGAGGGAGCCCATACTAAAGCACATAAATTTCTAGTTAAGCCCTTACCCATATTGGGTATTGTGGGGGTACTTTCAAAATTGGAATGGTATCGCATCCGAACCCAACCATCTGTTTTATATCAAAAATCACCATCTTCTCTTGGTCATATTCACCTTCAAAGTCATTCAATGTAATGAACCATCATTCCAAGGTTTCACCTTCATTTCAAAGTCACAGGTTCCCATCTAGAGTAGTCCAATTTTTGATTGATTGGCACTAGCAACTAGTCATGAGGGGTGCTATCTAGCTTTCATAGCTCTAGACTACATTTGATGGTCTTGTTCTACTCTAGAATAAGTGAATCATGAATCAAAAAGTAAACTTTGATAAACCAAAAGCATTAAAGCTTGTAAAGTAAAAACTTGGGATAGGTTCATAAAGTAAAAAAAAAATTATGCCTTGCTCTGGTAGAGCTTTGCACCATGATGGTTAGCAAGTTTATTAGCTTGCAAGACTATTATCTTGCTTGTAGAGGTAATAGCTTGCCTTGATTGGTGAGGTGATCAAGGTGTTCTTCTTCTTCCTCTTGGTAGAATACCTCCTCCTCTTGATAGTCTCCGGTACTAGCGTCTATACACGAATACGAGGATACAACCACCAAACAATACTTAAGTACTCTTAATTAGCCTTAGTGGCTCACACAATGATCTAGCATCACTACTTAACATTTATTACAAGATTATGCTAGGGTTTCCTTATTTAGTAATAGGAAAATAATTTCTTCTCATTGAAAATGGAGTTAGGGTTTCTCTTTAGTTTGTGAGAAAATAATTTCCTCTCATCGAATCTTCTTAAGATTTAATTTCTCTTATGAATAATATATGACCTAGGTTGACTAAAGTCAACCTCTTCATACTTATCATTTGGGAAAATGATTTAAATGAGGTTCCATACCTCATGTAATTTAATACTAACATGGTAGTGATTTAATGTCACCAAATAATTCAATATGAGGTTACATAGACTATGCTCACTACCTCATATTGAATTACTTGAGAACAAGATTTAAATGAGAGGAATATCTCTCATATGATTTAACACATAGTGGTAACTAATTTAAAAGACTACTCTTGAGGTGATTTAATATTCTCAAATAACCAGGGATGATCCCATGCTGACCAAGGTCAACACTTCACAATTAGTATTTGAGAAAAGTGAGTTAAATGAGATTCATTATCTCATGTGATTTAATTAACCTTTGGAAAATTTAAATACTATTTAGATTTAAAATCTATAAGTGAGCAAGTATGAGCCTAGGAAATTAAAGGTCAATACATTACTTCATTTTATTTGAGAAAGATGATTTAAATGAGATGAGCACCTCATACTATTTTAATAACACCTTGCAATGGTTTAATATCATTAATTAATCTAGGGTGAGTTTTAATTGACCATGGGATCTACTTCATATTAATTTGGTTGAGGCAAGATTTAAATGAGACCAAAGTATCTCATATGATTTAATAAATAGATTTGAAATATTTAAATACTACTTATGAGGATGATTTAATATTTTCAAATAGGAACCTATGGGTCATTAATACATGTGTTATCAATTCTCATTGAACCATTTGGAGTAATAAGTTAGGTGAGAAGCTACACCTCATATAAGTTAAACTAGCATCTAAATGATTTGAAAATCTCTAAGTAACCAAGCATGAGACTCATTTGACCAAGGTCAGTACCTCTAGTTGAATTACTTAGGATCACAATTTAAATGAGAGAGAAGCCCTTATACTATTTGAATAGGTTTATGTGTATGTATTAATTGGGCTAGAAATGGCTCCATAGCCATTATTTGAATCTAGTCCATGATCATGCAAAACAACTATGCTATATTTTTGCATAAACAATTAGATTATGTCCAATGTGATTTATTAGAGTTGGAATCAACTTAAAATCATTTATAGATAATTTTTAATATTTATTTGAAGTTGGAAAAGGCCCTGCCTTGTTATTTTTATCATTTAAATTTAATTTCGAATTTGGACATGAGGCCAGTGGCATTGTTTAGATAATTTCATGAGCTTTCCAAATATATAAAATTGGTTAAATTTGGTGTAGTAGATTTCAAACTATTCAAATTTGAAGTAGGCAGCAGTATTGGATTTGAACTAAATGGATTAAATCATATTTGAATTACTGGGCCACGCGGGAAAACGAAACGGGCTAAACAGACTAAACGGACTGGGCCGGCCCAACTAACGCTGCCCACGCTGCGGGCCGTCTGACGAAGTGGGGCCTACATGTCAATCTCTCCTTAACCCGAAACGGTACCTGTGAACGCGAGCCGCTGGATCAGATGGAGATCGGACGGTCGAGCGTCGTCGTCGTCGACGGGGGAGGGGGACGTGCTGCGCCGGCGAGGTAGGGGGTCGGAGGGCGCTGGAGGTCGCCGGCGATCGAGGGAGAGTGTCGAGGCGTCGTTGGCGAGGGTGAATAGGCGCCTGGTACAGTGGCGGAGCTCGGGGCGGCGTGGATCAACGGATTGATCTGCGGCGGGCTCCGGCGATCGACGGCTAAATTGGGGCTCTCTGTGGCGTAATCGATGTGGGGAAGAGGTGGAGGAGGTCGAGGAGAAGGAGGGGAGCAGATGGTGTGAAGGAAGAAGGGGCGAAGGAGCGCTATTTATAGGAGGGTGAGGAGGCCGGCGGGTGCTGTGAGAGGTCCTCGACGGCGAGGTCGTTCCAGGGCGCGAAGGGGCAAGCTAGGGGGTGCGCTAGGTAGCTGCGATCATGGTGGGTACGATGCGCGTGAAGGGGCAGCGAGGGGAGGACGATGGCAGGCTGGCGTCGTTCGAGTGCTCGCGGTACAGGCGCGGTAGACCTTTGATAATGGCGACGGTGACTGATCCTCCGCTGGCTAGTGAGCTTGTCTGGTGTGTAGCTGGAGGGGTGAGGGTGCGTGATGCAGAGGTAGGGATGCAGGGAGGTACTGAGGCGATGGGGCGTTGCCACGCTCTGGCACGTCCCGCGCGTGGTGATCAGGCCGACTGGCATGCCTGGGCATGCACTGGCATGGTTCTGGGCGCGTGTTGCCTGGCCAATGCCAGCCTCGCGCGCGCTCAGGCCGTGCATGGTGATGATCGATGTTGCCAGGGGAGTGTACTGGACATGGTTTTGGTGAAAGATAGTGATCAGAGAAAAGAGGGCAAGGGTGGCCGACATGTGCACGGCATGGAGAAGAAAAGGCTCTCTCCTCACTTTAATCAGCCAATGCAAGGACATGGCTCGATGCAGAGATCATAGAGGAGCAATGATCATCAAGGAACTAAAGTGGTTTAGGCTTTCAACTGCTGGATAAAAGGGTGTTTGTCCAAACCAGATTGCTGCCTGCCATGTGTTCGACACAATGGCCGCATGAAACTTTTTGTCAAATTTTTGAAATCTTTTTGGTACAGCTCAATCATATAATTAAAGGGTTTGAATGGTGGTGGTGGTGTTCAATTTGGAGGTGTTTTGCAAAGTTTCAAATTTGAGGTTGATCTTCTCATAGTTTCAACATCACCACTTGTCAACACTATTCTGGTCAACCTGGTCAAAGTTAGCATGTGTGGTCAACATGAAAGTTGGTCACCTGGACATGGTCTTGGCTGACATGGCATTGGTTGACTAAGTTTAGTTTAAGAATTGAGAAAAACAGAGGGGTAAAGTAGTGAAGAATTTATAAATGGGACATATGACCATTATCATATGTGTGATAGTTTTGAGTTTTGCTTTGATTTGATTTTGGTTTCTTTGATGCAAGTGTGTTTGTTTATCATATATAAGAGTTTTACAAACCATAGATCAAGCAATGGTGGCCTTGGGTGAAGATTTGCAAAATTGGTGTTATGTGTATGTGAGTAAAAATGGATTTATCTCACCATTTGAATTCTCTCCATTTTATTTGACTTTTGTTGACTCTAATGGGGTTCTTATTAGTTTAGAAACATTTTAAGAGCATTGAAACCAATTCAAATGGTCTTGTTCAAAGATTTGCAAATTTGGCCTTAATACATAAGAGATGAGGTGTCAAATTTTACTAAACTTGTAAATGGTTGATCTTGCTTCACTTGGACATGGGTTAGGGTCCATTTAGTGTTATATTAGGTTGAGAGATGGTTTCACATCATTTAGCCAAGGTTTAGTGTCATAGGGTAAAATTGGGGTGAAATGGCTATGTGTCACATATGACTTTATAAGTTGCCTTTAACTTTCAATTTGACTTGGCTTGATTCAAATGGTGTTGTGGATGGTTGAAATGGTATATGGAGGTGATCAAACCATTCACAACAAGTCCTAGGGTCAATTTTCTTAAATTCACAACTTTGTTATTTTACTCTCCTATGCCTCTATGGCATTTTTAGTTTCTTTTTATTTTCTTTGGTTTTAATTTGAAAATGATTTAAGAGGTACTATATAAAGGGTATAAAGCTTTTCCAATCCTCTAAATAAAGTGGAAAGGTCTAGGGTAAAAATTTATAATTATGGCCATAGGCACATATGCCTTTTTCTCTTTTAATTTCCTTTTATTTTATTTTAACTAGGATGGTGAGAAGAGGGGTGAGTTTTTAGGGTTTAAGATTATTTCAAATACTAATAACAAGCAATCATGACAATATCACAAGAATTAAGCAATATCACTATGTATCAAACTTACTTTAATAAAAGTTTTTGTTGGTTCCAAAATTTGGAACTAGGGGAATTTGTTTATTTTGTTTTGAATTTCTGGGATGTTACACATTCATCCTCTTTCGGTAAGCATGGACGAAAATCAAATAGTGTAAGATATAAAGAGTTACTCTCATTAGAAGGTTGGCATGGGTAGCTAATCCATTCTTCCTCCTTTTGTTCATCACTCTCCTCTTCTTTTTCATCCAATGAGCTTTCAGGTTCATCAATTTCTTCTTCCACAGGTTCCTGCAAATTGTGAGTGCATTCTTGTGCATTAATGAGTCTCTCTTTATAATCAATGATATAAGAATTATCACTGTAGCTTTCTATGAAAAAATTTAGGATAGAAGAGACATAATCTTTAAGGTCCTTACAAACAGCACAAGTTTCATAATTTTTAGACATGAATGATTCTATCTCAGAGGCTCCCATAAATAAGACAAATTGTTCTACCTCTTCGAACCCAAAATGAATATAGCTATTCCAATTATAATTCTTAATTAAAACTTCCTCACTAAAGCCACGTTGAAATTTAAGATGTTTAGTATCCTGTTCAGAGCAACAGTTTATATCATGGTGTTTAAGCAAGATTTTAGCAATTGTATTTAATTTTTCTATCACAGCACTCATAACTTTTCCCTTTCTCGATTCTCTATAATTATTATATAATTCTATAAGCTCCAAATAGGTTGTAGGTTCTCCCATAATAGCAGTTTTTAATTTTTAGGTTTTTCCAATTTTTATGGATTTTCGGGTATATAGGGAAAATAAAACAAGACAAAAAGAAACTAAACAAAAGTAAACTAAGCAAAATAAAACTAGACAGAAATAAACTAAGCACAAATAAACTAGATAGAAGTAAACTAGCAAGACAAAATAAAAATAAAAGCAGAGAGAGAGGTAGAGTGTACTCCCCAGGTCAACTTATGAGTAGAGCTATGCCTCCCCGGCAACGGCGCCAGAAAATAGTCTTGATAACCCACAAGTATAGGGGATCGCAACAGTCTTCGAGGGAAGTAAAACCCAAATTTATTGATTCGACACAAGGGGAGGTAAAGAATACTTATAAGCCTTAACAACTGAGTTGTCAATTCAGCTGCACCTAGAAAAGCACTAGTAACAGGGGGAATGTGAAAGCAGCAGTAATATGAGAGCAGTAGTAATAGTAACACAACAGCAATAGCAGTAATATGAGAGCAATGGCACCAGAAAATAATTGATACTACTTCCAATGTCATATAGAACGAGTATATGATGATGAGAGATTGACCGGGGTTTCCAGCTATCTACACTAGTGGTAACTCTCCAATAACAAGTGTTGGGTGAACAAATTACAGTTGGGCAATTGATAGGATTGAAATAGCATTAAGACAGAACATCAAGATTATTAATCATGTAGGCATGTTTTCCATATATAGTCAAACGTGCTCGCAATGAGAAACTTGTACAACATCTTTTGTCCTACCAGCCGGTGGCAGCCGGGCCTCTAGGGAAACTATCGGAAATTAAGGTACTCCTTTTAATAGAGCACCGGAGCAAAGCATTAACACTCCGTGAAAACATGTGATCCTCATACCTACGCCTTCCCCTCCGGTTGTCCAAATTTCTGTCACTTTGGGGCCTCGGGTTCCGGACATAGACATGTGCAAACAACTTGTAGATACAATCTAAGCAATAATTATAGAGCTTAAATCTAAGATCATTCCACTCGGGCCCTAGTGACAAGCATTAAGCATAACAAGATTGCAGCAACAATAACTTTACAAACTTTATAGATAGACTAATCATAATGTAACAATCCATCGGATCCCAACAAACACAACACCGATTACATCAGATGAATCTCAATCATGTAAGGCAGCTCATGAGATTATTGTATTGAAGTACATGGGGGAGAGAATACCAACTAGCTACGGCTAGAACCCGTAGTCCATGGGGGAACTACTCACGGAGCATGATGGAGGCGGTGGCGTCGATGGAGATGGCTTCCGGGGGCACTTCCCCGTCCCGACAGGGTGCCGGAACAGAGACTTCTGTCCCCCGAATTGGAGTTTCGCGATGGCGGCGGCGCCCCTGGAGTCTTTCTGGAGTTTCGTCAATCGGTATCGCTTTTTTAGGTCGAAAGGGCTTATATAGGCGAAGAGTCGGAGTCGGAGGGGCCACGGGGCCCCCTCACACCAGGCCGGCGCGGCCAGGGTGGAGCCCGCGCGGCCACCATGTGTGGGGCCCCCAGAGCACCCCTCTGGTCCCCCTTTGACTTTCTGGAAGGTTTCGGGAAAAATAAGATGTTGGGTCTTCGTTTCGTCGAATTCCGAGAATATTGCCCGAACAGCCTTTCTGGAACCAAAAACAACAGAAAACAAGCAATCGGCACTCTGTGGCATCTTGTTAATAGGTTAGTTCCGGAAAACGCATAAAAACATTATAAAGTGTGAGCAAAACATGTAGGTATTGTCATAAAACAAGCATGGAACATCAGAAATTATGGATACGTTGGAGACGTATCATCTTGTTATTAATAACATCCAATGTTCATGATCAGGAAACCACGATCATCTATTAATCAACATGCTACCTTAACAAGAGGCTTACTAGGGACTTTGGTTGTTTACATAACACACATGTATTAATGTGTCCGGTTAATACAATTATAGCATGGGATGTAAACATTTATCATGAACATTAAGATATAACAATAAACACGTTTATTATTGCCTCTTGGGCATATCTCCAACACTATAAGAAAGCATGAAGCCCATGGACCCGAAGCTTTGGAGGCCTAGGAGGTTAAGGATCTGCGGGATAGAAAGGCAGAGTTGTAACTGGAAACTTGTAGCAATATAGGAAAGGCCCAACACGGCCCGAAGAGTTTGTAACTTGTACGACACAAAAAAGCCTCGGCTTCACCTCCTATATAAAGGGGAAGCCGAGGGAGAAAGAAAGGATCGAAATCATTGTAACCCGAGAGCCACCATAATCTTGAGTCGAGAACCTTTGTTCGGCTGAACCTTTGAGATCTATTTGCCCTCTACTTCTTACGAAACCCGAAATCTAAAATCTGTAGGCATTGACGAGTTAATCCCTCGTCAGGTGCCTCTTGGGGAATTAAGGGTTTTGCATGTCCCTTCAAGTAGTCACTTTGCAGACATCTTTACAAAGGGACTGCCGATACCATTGTTCCCGGAGTTCAAGTCCAGTCTCCACATTTGCGACAGATTGTCTCCACATTCGAACTGTGGGGGCATGTTAGACAACAACTTGTGTTCGAGTCCATCACGGTTACGGTTACCTTGTATAGGTCAAACCGAACCGAATGAGGCTAGATTTACTTGTGCTACAAGTATGCACTTTGTGTATGAATATAAAAAGTTGGAATCATCCGAGGGGTACAATTATAGACCAACGTTAATATCTTACAAGCCGGGATCCCGTTGTTTGGTTGCCACCCCAAAACTGAGTATGGTAACCTCTTCTCTTCCGAGGCGAGGTTACCATTCATTCATGAATAGCACACAAAAAATGAACATTGCAATTCAGACATGCTAAGTTCCACACGATACCATACTTAAGATCCAGGCGATTGCCACGGCTAATGTTCACACATAGTCTACACAAACTACCAAGTTCATATACAACTGACATGACCATAGTTCATCGACACTACTAATATGAATACCAAGGCATCTTAAAACTTCATCTTCTTCCATGACCAACGTGGTGCCATCTCCATGGTCTGGGCTCCTAGTCATGACCTCAATGCAACTCTAGTCGAAGATGAACACTATGTAGATGCACGGGGCTTATTTTGGAAGTTGAAGAAGTATCCAAGCCTCAGGTTATGTGCAATGTCAAAGGCTGCCCACCCGTGATCGATGATGGCCTTGTTGCCCTCGAAATTGGTAGTCATCCTCCAGTTGCACCAAGTGTTGGCGAGGACGATGATCTTCCTAGGGATGTGTTAGAACCATTCAACGAACTTCGAAGGGGAGATGATTTGGGGGAAGTGCTCCGGGCCCACCTCATCGTGGAAGTGGCGCATGTTGGCCGGCCTTCCTCGAGGCCTCTTGGTAGAACCCTCGTCGCGAACCGGCCTCCGCATGTGCAGCTAGGTCGATCTTAGCCTGCAGAAGAAACAAATAAGCCTTAGACATTGCACAAGACAAAAGGATTGTTCCCAAACCTAGTCTAGTGTACAAGCAATGTGATTGCACATAGGACTAGGTTTAAGGAGAACCCTTTGCCTTGCATTGTGCCACATATTAATTATTGGCCAAATAACAAAGAACGTCTACTACAAGAAAACATATAAGGCCTCATAATACAAATCACACTGAACACAACAAATGATGCTATTCAACAAAGGACAAAGGCACACGGAGGAGTATTTGTGCAATGTACAAGGTTGGATATCACCATTGTGGTGTCATTGGGTTGACACATTCAATCACTGGCGAAGAAGCATGCATAGAATATAATTAAACACAAATATGGACAGCTAGGAGAAGGAAGTATCAAACAATGTGCCTCGTATTAATTACCTACCAACAAGAATGATTCTTTCTGACCTTGCATGTGTTAAGCATATAGCTAGCGTTCCTTCTGAGCCAGGATCAAACTCAGATTTTGACTATGATTGGGCCGAACAGTGGTAGAACCTGGTGAAACAGGCCTACTACTAAATATTGATTCTCTCTCCTAACCACTCTTAAATATGTTAAATACACGGAATTTTACAATGTGCAAGGCTAGAAAAGATCATTCTACCACCAATATGTGGCCATATTATAATCATCGGCTCATCATAACGGCTAAAGAATAGTTAAAGTCTCATATAGTCATTGGACATACAAATCTCAGATGCAAGGTCAGTGAACCTAATACATTGCTAACCATCCCTGTTAGAATAATATGCATGGTTCACTGACTCCATCCCTAGATTTAGGCCACATTTTAATCAGCGGCCTGAAACATGAAATCAGAAAAAGGCCTCATATATAAACACAACATTCAAAGGGATGGTGTGAGCAAAACAAGAGAAATGCAAACGCTTTTCTGTGTACATAACTCTAGTTTCTATTACACCATCCTTGAATACATGTTTAATCATTGTCCTGATATATGAATAACACAGTGAATGAAATGTATGCCTCATAAGTGCAGCCTAAGAATCAGCTACGATATCAACAAGCGGTCTATGAGATAACTGAACATTTAACAACTACAATGTGCAACCAATTTGGTAAGCTGATTAAGAGCCCTTATTAAATGTTCATTACCCCATTGATCTACGCATGTTATAGTTGTAATGGTCGATATAAGCATCAAAGATCTAAGACCGGAGGTGCAAAAACCCTTCCCATGTTTGCATCTATAGTAAAAACAGTCGTGGATGTAATCTGCATCAGATCTACCGTGCAAGAGAACAATAGTAGCACATCCAAGAAAATCGAAACGTTGAACTTGAAAACAGGTTCATGCTAGTAGTAAATCGCAACGAACTGCAAGCAATCATCAATTGAAACCAAACCCTAACATACCTAATTTGCATGTCATAGTAATGTGCAGAACTATGCGTGTACGCGTAGATCCACGGTGAAGAAGCTCATACTCGCCATTGTCAAGGTCGACGACGGGATCGACACTAGTGGAAACATGGCCTTTTGCACCGGTTTTTAAAGGCCATATGCACCGGATGGCCAACCGGTGCAAACCATCCGGTGCAAAAGGCCCCCCCTTTTGCACCGGTTCGCTTACGAACCGGTGCTAAAGGGGTCTCCACGTGGCCGGCTGTGGGGCGCTCGGCGGGGAAGCTTTTGCACCGGTTCGTAATACGAACCGGTGCAAAAGGCTTGGGACGCGGCAGCATTTTAGTGCCCTTCCCTGCCGAGGCAGACTCTGCCGCGGCAGGGAATTGCACTAAAACGCTGCCGCGGCAGAGACTCTGCCCCATTCGAAACACGGTATAATATTAATGCAGACAACTCAAATATATATATATATATATATATATATATATATATATATATATATATATATATATGGAAACCATTATATTACATATATCGATCAAAGTGACACATGTTCATGCATATATATATGTCTACATCAACTTTGATACTGGATGTCGGCCACATAGTGTTCTCCGTCCGGAGCTAAGACTTGCTCAACTAAGAATCCCGCCAGCTCTTCTTGAATTGCTCGTACACGCTCGGTTGCTAGAAGACCGTCCCGCAACCGTTCGATCTAATAATTTGAAGAAGGTACGGTGGTCAATATATATATGTGTGTGTATGTGAATGAAACAGAAGGTGATAAAATAAAGCCATGAATGTTGTTTACTTACATCAAGTTGTTCCAAAATGTCCCTCTTATGGTGGGTATTCTGGCGGATGAACTCGCAAACGTAGTACCCGCATAAATTATTCCCGTCCTCCTGCCTCAAGCACTTTAGGAGAACAAAATTCAATCAAAATAATATATATATAATCAAGGATGATAATAATGGTATTAAAACTAGAATCAAAGAGATGCGCGGCCTAGCCAGTAGTACTTACCGGTACATGTTTTATTCGAAGTTCTTTATTCTTTAAACCCGGAGACTTGTTGGTGAACCGTTTCCAAGCCTTGAGGAGGATATCAGCCATGTCCCCCCACGCCTCAAGGGGTTTACTCTTCGAGTCCATGACTTCTACTATCCCGGTGTCGGGTTCAATGACTAGCAGGATATAGTGAAACCTGCGGACACACATATATATGCATAACTCATCAATTACACTTAACACATGGAGTAAGCGAAAAAAATTTAATGTGTGTGAAGACAGTAACACTCACGAGAAGTTGTAAGGAAATAGTATTGCCCTTTTGTATGAGTTTTTCCTTAAGACATATACCAAGTTATTCTCCGTGTCCTTGGGAGAGTTGTGGACAGTATACCCATTCACGGTATATGGGTCAACGAACCCAAGATCATAGATTTGCCCCTTGCGGCATTCGCGGATCTTCATTCTGCATAATACAGTGAGAGTATGGTTATATGCATGCAATGGACGAGCCGCGGTAGAGACTTAATTACATAAATAATACTTACAGACAGTAGGCACTCAGCAGAGATTTGTCGAGGGCGTCTTGGTTGAATAACTGAAATAATTCACGGAATTCGATGTTCATCACGTCATTTCGCCCGTAGTGCTCATCTCGTGATTGCCACCATGATCCAGTTCTTACCATCCTTACATTTTTCCATGTACCAATTATGCGATCTTCGCAGTTGCGTTGATAGATTAGGCAACTCCTCAGCTCTGACAAGAGGTTGCCCGTACTTGTACTGGTATGCTATTTGGACAGCATCACCCGTACTTGTATAGAATTCTGCATCGATGCGGCTTAAGTACTCAGGAATACTCATACCGGCTGCATCTGCCTCATCTTTGTATAGTTTTACCATCTCCGGATCAAAGCACGCTGTGACATCGGGATACACTTGGAGCGGGGGGCACGAGTTTTTCTGGTTTCCAAGCTGGGGAACTGGTTTCCCGTCTACCTTACTTTTTTCCCACCGATCTCTTGCTGACACATTTGACTTGCGAATAGACCGGTCATAGTTCGATGAAAGACTTGGCTCAGGTTGATGAAGGTTCTTCAGCAGTTTCAACTGCTTTTCCAGAGATATAGGCTGGCTCCGGCTCAAGCTGGGGCTTTTTCAATTTCAACATTTGTTGCTTGTGCTGTTCAGCTACGATCTTGGCATTTTCCTCAACTGTATAGTCATAAGGTCTCTTGGGAGGAACCTTAGGCACTCTTGGGAGGGGCTCCTGTTTGCGTCTCGGTGATCTGTTACGACTCAGCTGTGTCGTAGTGGTCCGCCTAATTTTGCTCTTAGACTTGGGCTGCGGCGGCGGAGAAGGCTCACGCGGCGGCGGAGAAGGCTCACGCGGCGGCGGGGAAGGCTCACACGCCGGCGGGGAAGGCTCACGCACTGGAGACGGCTGCATCGGTGGAGAATGTCGCCTCGGTGGAGACCTTGTTGGCGCCTTCCAACCCGGAATCACAATGAATTCCTTTCGCCATAGAACCGTAGTGTTCTTGGCTTCTCCCAGCTCTAGCAAATCCCCTTCACCGGCAGGGGTGGTCAAGCCTCGGCGGCCCATACCCATCCATAACTTGATCCACCCCGGCAACGAGCGTAGCCAGGTGGAACCGGATTGAAGTGGTATCTTTGATCGGATGCGGCGGTAAGACATAGCCGACCGCCGCCTTAAGCGTTAAGTAGCCCATCGTTTGTAAATGTAGCTCACAAGGTGTAGACTCTGTGATAAAGTCCACAGGGTAGAGATCAAGATCCATCTGCGGATCCACAGGGGAGGGAGGAGCCATGTGCGGATCCACATGTGCATCATCACCAGGCAGCTCCGTGGAAGCCACGCTGCTTTCCGCTGAGATCCCCGGCCGGTAGCATCGAATGCAACTTCTTCTATCCGCGGATTAGGTTGAGGTTGGGTGACCGTGGACTGAGGCTCGACATTATCATCCTCACTTGCTCCTCTAGCTTAGCAACGCGTTCGTGAACCACATCCTTTTGCCTCCGACGGCTTCTATCGGGATATTTCTTCGTTTCGCAGAAACCCAATACACCACGGCTTGCCACCTGATGTGGTTCGTGTTCGTCCCGAGTGTTCGGGATTCCCAAGGGCGCGTGTGAGCTGGTCCTTCTCTCTTTCGGGACGGAACTTCCCTCTTCAACTTCCTTTGCAACATTTCTAAAGGCTTCGATGGGAAGTGGGTTTTCCTTATGTCTTTGTGTATATATGCATAACCCTTGTGCGTCCAACGTGCCCCCATGCGCGTAAAACCAATCCCTTGACCGCTGGTTCCATTTCAGTACCTCTGGCTGGATCCCCTTTTAATTAGCTCGTTCTCCCATTTCTCCCACTTAGGCCTGCCAGCATTGTAGCCTCCTCGCCCCATGGTATGGAAGTACATCTTATTAGAAGCATTTTTCGTATTGGTGTCAGACCTTTTCTTTGCCTTGTCCGATTTCTTTAACTTCACAAATTCCTCCCAAGTGGTCTTTTATCTTCTCATAGGGGCCATTGAAATCAGGAGTCTTCCCTTTCTTGACAAAGAAGTTGTCCAATTTCTTCTTGTAGTCGTTGAACTCGTACTGCCATCTTCTTAAGAGCCCACTTCTTAACTCTTCGTTGTACGCTATTCAGCTCGGGATCCTCAGGGTCTGGCCTGTCATTCTCACTATCAGAGTCAGTTGGCTCCGGAAAGGTGAAATTTACCAGCAGCTTCCTAAACATCAGACTTTTTAATCTCGTGTCGACATAAGTAACTCCTTCGTCCCCCTTTCCAGGTTTCTTCCATTCTTGAGTGGTGATCGGGACGGTGTCCCTAACAATAACTCCGCATTGACTTACAAACTTTTTTGCGTGAGCCTTGGGAGAAATCGGTTCGCCATCTATCGCGATTTCCGTGATGGTGCACCTTTCATGGTCTTCCATCCTTCTGGCCGCGCCTCGTTTAGTTCTGCCAGTAGAGTTTGTTGATCGGGAGGTCTAAAAGAAGAAACAACGTTAATACATGTATATGCACAAATCTGGAGGCTTGGTTAATTAATATATATACACCTCGGCGTCGTGAGCTTCTCCCTCGCTGTCGTCACCTTCTCCCTCACCGGAGCCGTCTCCATGGTTGTCTTGCTCATCTTCCTCACCGGAGGCGTCTCCACGGGTTCGCTCGTCTCCCTCGCAGGATTGGTTTAGGTAAAGAGAGGTGATATCCTCATCATCACGGATAATCTCCTCGACGAGGTATTCTTTTTCTAGGTCTCGTTCCATAGTTTCCGCAAAGACTTACAAGTTATTCTAATGCTATAAACACAACGAAGCAGTAATTAACCAAGATAATGATATAAATAAATGATCAAATATTAGAGTTACACATATATATAAGTGCAAATTAAGGATAATGCTGAATACATAATCAAAGATCTGAGTTACACATATAGCTCGATCGGTCCCTAATACATCACACTACAAGCTCTCAACGGCGCCGACCGGGTCCCGAGCCGCGCCGGGTGAACACCCAAAGCCACGGAACAGTAACGGGAGCATAGCTAACATGAGATCCCCGCATAACTGACCATCCGGTCCTATACATGGTGTCTAACGCATACATGTAACGGCGAACATGCTCATCCTTCGCTGCAATGCGCTGAGCTACCACCTCCGCGGGGCCGGCTCCCTCTCGAAACGAACGTGGCCCATAAGACCTCCACCATAGAATATCCGGGTCGACGACGGGACCCGGATTCCGCACCAAGGTGCGCGCCCCGGAAGATAACACCTCCCCAGTGCCACCCGGCGGAGCCCAGTCCCGAACTTCTCCCAACTGCCGCAACTCCTCTAAAATTGTCCTAGCTCCAGGACGCGGCGGGCGCGGCATCGTATGCAAACTAATATTGAATTTGAATAAATTACTTATGAATATATATATATTAGTAACAAATAGTTCTAACATATAAATTTCACTAATATTTTCTAACGAATATCTCTAACATATAAATTTCACTAATATTTTGTAACAAATATTTCTAACAAATATTCTAACAAATATTTTCTAACAAATATTATCTAACAAATTTTTCTAACTCTAAATTAACTAATATTTTCTAACCCTAAATTTTCTAACAAATATTATGTAACAAATATTCTAACATATAAATTTCTAACAAATAGTTCTAACATATAAATTTCACTAATATTTTCTAACAAATATCTCTAACATATAAATTTCACTAATATTTTTTAACAAATATTTCTAACAAATATTCTAACAAATATTTTCTAACAAATATTATCTAACAAATTTTTCTAACTCTAAATTAACTAATATTTTCTAACCCTAAATTTTCTAACAAATATTATCTAACAAATATTCTATCATATAAATTTCTAACAAATATTATCTAACAAATATTCTAACATATAAATTTCTAACAAATATTATCTAACTAATTTATCTAACTAATTTAACTACTAAATTTCCTAACTAATTAAAACAAAAATATATAAAAAAAACAAAGGCCGGGTCGGGCCGGGGCTCACCTGCGCCGGCCGGAGAAGGGGCTGCGCGCGGGGGGGCGGCGCGCAGGGGCGGCGGCGCGAGCGGTGGCGGCGCTGCGGCCGCGCGGCGCGAGCGGTGGCGGCGCGCGACGCGCGGCGCGAGCGGTGGCGGCGCGCGACGCAGCGGCGCGGGCGGTGGCGGTCGGCGGCGGCGCGGAGGAGGCGGCGCGGCGCGGTGGAGGAGGCCGGGGCGCGGGCGGAGGAGGAGCGGCCGCGGGCGGGCGGCGCGGGAGGCCGGCGAGCGGGCGGGCGGCGCGGAGGCGGAGCGGCGCGGGAGGAGGAGCACGGCGCCGGCGGGCGTGCGAAAATTGGGCAGCCTGCCGGCGTCCAAGTTTTCCTCGCGCGAATGGGGAAGAAAGGAGAAGTGCTTTGCAGTTATAGTGGAGGTCTTTTGCACCGGTTGTTGGCTCGAACCGGTGCAAAAGGCCCTTTTGCACCGGTTCGAGCCAACAACCGGTGCAAAAGATCCCTTTTTCGCTGCCTTTTGTATTTTCCCGCCATTTTTTTGCGTGTTTCGCGCGGGATAGGTTCCCGCCACGACGCGCGCGTGCTAGGTTCCCGTCAAACGACGCCGCGGGGGATATTTTCCCGCCACGACGCGAGGGTGATTTTCCCGCCACGACGCAAGCGGCGCGCGGTATATTTTCCCGCCAGGACGCAAACGGCGCGCGAGATATTTTCCCTCCACGGCGCCGCGCGGGATATTTTCCCTCTATAAATAGTACGTCCCCGTCTCTCCCACTTCGATCATCACCAAACCCTAGCCCATTGCACAATGCCCCCAAAGCCGCACCCGCCGCCGGTGGAGGTGGACCCGCAGCTCGCGGAGATAGAGGAGTGGGAGGAGCTGCGGCGGCGAGGAGGCGGCAGCAAGGAGGGCAGCAGAGGATGAGGTGGACCCGCAGCTTGCAGAGATAGAGGAGTGGGAGGAGGCGGCGCTAGCGGCTACCATATAAGCATTTGAGAGGCAGAGCCTCCAGGAGCTGCATAAGCGGCCGCGTGTGGCGGATCTGGATAGTGAGGAGATGTATAAGCGTCGTCGTGAGGAGGAGCTGCGGCAGGAGGCGGCAGCCAAGAGGGCAGCAACGGATGCGCGGAAGAACTAGTAGAAGTTGTTATTATTTTAGTTTAAATTTAGTTAATGTTAAATTTCAATAAAGTCGTTGTCATTGTTTTAGTTTAAGTTTAGTTAACGTATCTTGTTAAATTTCAATAAAGTCGTTGTCTTTAGTTTATATACCCCTTTTATCCCGGTTCCTGGCTTGAACCGGTGCTAAAGATGGTGGATTAGATTATATACCCCTTTTATCCCGGTTCCTAGCTTGAACCGGTGCTAAAGATGGTGGATTAGTTTATATACCCCTTTTATACCGGTTCCCGGCTGGAACCGGTGCTAAAGATGGGGGCTAAATCTGGGGGAGGCTTATCTGGTGTTTGCCTTATCTGGGGTGGCCTCATCTGGGGGGGGGGGATTATCTGGAGGCACATTGCTATATATAGCCCCCTCCGGGGAGAGTAGAGAGAGCAGCCTGAGAGGCAACGACCAAGAAGGAAAGAACCTCTCCGGCGAAGCTTCTCGAAGATGTCTTAGATGGCTGGCCGTCTTAGACATCTTCGGAAGCTTTGCCCGAGTAACTCTTCCCGCAAGTCCCGCTCGGAAGCTGCTAGTATACACCCAACAACCGGTAGCTCGGGGTAAGGAGGGCTTCCAGGAGCTTTCGAAGGAAAGAGCCTCTCCGGCGAAGCTTCTCGAAGATGTCTTAGATGGCTGGCCGTCTTAGACATCTTCGGAAGCTTTGCCCGAGTAACTCTTCCCGCAAGTCCCGCTCGGAAGCTGCTAGTATATATACACCCAACAACCGGCACCTCGTGGTAATTAAAGAGGGCTTCCGGGAGCTTCTCGAAGGAAAGAGCATTTAGTTCAAATGACCAATATAATGTTACTGATACATATCACAACAAACGCTTCACAATATGAGCTCATCAAGGTACAGGATAATAATTAATACATTATGATCGCTTCGACCGTAACCATGGAGTATCTTCAGCTTTTAACGCGATGGTTGGATCAATGTTCACTACGAAGGGCGGAATTTCAGCAAACTTATTATAATCTTCCGACATGTCTGTCTTGTCCTCGACTCCCACGATGGTTCTTTTCCCCGAAAGAACTATGTGACGCTTTGGCTCATCGGATGAGCTCGTTTCCTTATGTTTTCTTTTCTTCGGTCTGGAGGACATGTCCTTCACATAGAAAACCTGAGCCACATCATTGGCTAGGACGAATGGTTCGTCTCTGTAACCAAGATTGTTGAGATCCACTGTTGTTATTCCATACAGCTGGTCTACCTTTACCCCTTTTCCATCAAGCTTCAACCATTTGCACCGAAACAAAGGGATCTTAAAAGAAGGTCCATAGTCAAGTTCCCATATCTCCTCTATGTAACCATAATATGTGTCCTTTTCCCCACTGTTAGTGTTTGTTGCATCAATGCGGACACCACCGTTTTGGTTGGTGCTCTTTTTATCTTGGGTGAACGTGTAGAAGGTATTTCCATTTATCTCGTACCCCCGGAAAGTCAAGTATAGTCGAAGATGGTGACCCGGCCAACAAGTACAACTGATCTTCAATAGCGTTGTTATTCATGAGATGTGTTCGGAGCCAACCGCCGAATGTCCGCATATGTTTATGTGTAATCCAAGTCTTCGACCGCCCCGGATATTCGGAGCGTACAATATTCTTGTGATCAGTGATATACGGGGCCACCAAGGTGGAACTTTGTAGAACTGTGTAGTGTGCTTGAGTGAAAGAAATGCCGTCCCTACATATCATTGATTTCCTTCCTAGCGTGCCTTTTCCACTTAGTCGCCCCTCATGTCACGATTCAGAGAACACCAATCGACTTAAGGTCGGGAATAAAGTCAACACAGTAACTCGATGACCTCCTCTCGTTCCATAGCCCTTGGAGATGCTTCCTTCCGGCCTAGCACGGTTATGAACATATTTCTTTAAGACCCCCATGAACCTCTCGAAGGGGAACATATTGTGTAGAAAGACAGGACCGAGGATGGCAATCTCTTCGACAAGGTGAACCAGGAGATGTGTCATAATATTGAAGAAAGATGGTGGAAACACCAACTCAAAGCTAACAAGACATTGCACCACATCCTTCCGTAACCTTGGAAGACTAGCTGGATCGATTACCTTCCGAGATATTGCATTAAGGAATGCACATAGCTTCACAATGGGTATTCGAACATTTTCCGCAGAAGCCCCCGTGCAACCGGAAGCAACTTGCGCCATAATAATGTGGCAGTCATGCGACTTCGTGTTTTGGAATTTTTTCTCCGCCATATTTATAATTCCCTTTATATTTGATGAGAATCCAGACGGCACCTTGATACCGTAAAGGACTTCAAAAAAGATTTCCTTCTCTCGCTTTGGTAAGAGTGTAGGCCGCGAGACTTAAGCGACTCCTCGTATCCGTCTTGTAATCCTGTTCTTGCTTGTTCTTTGGGACTTTCATACGATACCGGTCCTCCCTTGCTTCGGTGTATCTTTTGTCCGCCCATACACGCCTAAGAAGCGTAGCAGGTTCACGCAAAGATTCTTCGTCACATGCATCACGTCGATTGAAGAGCGGACCTCTAGGACTTTCCAATAGGGTAGATCCCAAAATATAGATTTTTTCTTCCACATGGGTGCGTGTCCGGTAACGACGTCTTTGGGAACAGATTTTTTCTTCGAATCAGTTTTATTGGGAACAGATTGGCCGCCAGGACCCTTTCCAAATATTACTTTTATGTCTTTGACCATATCAAGTAAAGCATCCCTTGTTTGTCTGTCCTGAAAGGTTACTAAGAGCAGGCCAATCATTGATGGTCACGAAAAGCAACGCTCGTAGGTTGAATGACTCCTGTTTGTACTCATCCCATGCATGTACACCTGGTTTGCTCCACAACTGTAAGAGTTCTTCAAATAATGGCCGTAGGTAAACATCAATGTCGTTGCCGGGTTGCTTTGGGCCTTGGATGAGCACCGGCATCATAATGAACTTCCGCTTCATGCACAACCAAGGCGGAAGGTTATAGATACATAGAGTTACCGGCCATGTGCTATGACTACAGCTCGCTCCCCAAAAGGATTCATTCCATCCGTACTTAGACCAAACCTTAAGTTCCTCGCGTCATCCGCAAAGTCCGGGAACTCTCTATCGATTTTCCTCCACCGCGACCCATCGGCGGGGTGTCTCGACGATCTCGTCTTTCTTACGGTCTTCTTTGTGCCATCGCAACAACTCCGGCATGCTCTTTATTTCCGAACAGACGTTTCAACCGTGGTATTATAGGAGCATACCACATAACCTTGGCAGAACCCTCTTCCTAGGGGTCTCGCCCTCAACATCACCAGGGTCATCTCGCCTCGATCTTATACCGTAGTGCAAGTGCATACCGGGCATTTTTCCAAATTTTCGTACTCGGCGCGGTAGAGGATGCAATCATTAATGCATGCATGTATCTTCAGCACCTCTAATCCTAGAGGGCAGAGAACCTTCTTTGCTTCGTACGTATCGTCGTGCAATTCGTTATCCTTTGGAAACCTCCTCTTCATTATTTTCAGCAACTTCTCAAATGGCTTGTCACATATACCAGCCTCTCGCCTTCCATTGCAAGCAACTCCAGGTGTGGCACCGAGCTTTGTGTTGCCATCTTCGCAATTTGGGTATAACTTCTTTTTGTGATCATCTAACATGCCCTTTAACTTTCGCTTCTCATTTTCAGTCTCGCATCTCTCGTGTGCATCAGCGATGGCCCGACGAAGATCATCATCAACGGGCTCATCCGATGCCTCTTCATCTTGATCACCTCCACCTCGCTCCTCATCTTCATCATGCCCTGTTGCAGTATCACCGTAGTTAGGGTACATATCATCATCCTCTTCTTCTTCGTCGTCGTCTTCCATCATAACCCCTCTTTCTCCATGCTTGGTCCAACAATTATAGCTGGGCATGAAACCTTTCCAAAGCAGGTGCGAGTGAATTTCTTGCCATTCAGGGTATTGCTTTAAGTTCCGGCAATCAACACATGGACAACATATATAACCATCCTTCTGTGGGTTTTTCTCAGCCACACGGATAAATTCTTTCAGGCCCGAAGTGAACTCGGGTAGACGTCGGTCAACGTACATCCATTGCCGCCGGTTCATCTACATCAAATAATTAAGTTTATCAAAAAACCATTACAAAACATCATAATATATATATATAGTGGATATTAGCACCGTACAAATGAAAGGATAAAGTTGTTTAACCTTGATTGAGGAGGGAAAGAAAGAGGAGAAAGCTTAAGTGTCGCTCCGGCACCTCATCTCATTTTTGTTTTGTGTAAAATCAAGCGGCATCATTCTCTCAGACATTTCATCGAGCACCTTGTGTGCATGCCAAAGAAATGCAAGGTAGCACTCAACACACACACCTTTATCCTAGAAAAAGTGAAGTTGTGAATTGGCTGGTTGGAGGTGAGCTGAAATAGGGCTGGGGACCTTTAGCACCGGTTCGTGTTACAAACCGGTGCAAATGAGCTATCTTTTGCACCGGTTCGTAACACGAACCGGTGCTAAAGGTTCCTCGGCTGACACGTCCCTGGCAACGAACCTTTTGCACCGGTTTGTGTTACGAACCGGTGCAAAAGATACCTCATTTGCACCGGTTCGTAACACGAACCGGTGCTAAAGGTCTCTCGGCCGGCTACGCACCACGAACCAGTGCTAATGACCCCTTTTAGCACCGGTTCGTGCCAAATCCGGTGCAAAAGCCATTTGGGGCAAAAAACCAAAGCCCTTGTTTCTACTAGTGCGAGGTCGCGCTCATACTCGCCATGTAGGTCATGTTTGCGTTGCAGGTTGCGGCCAAGGTCACGGTTGATGCCGTTGTCGTCTCATCGTCTGGTCCCGCTCCTCCTTGTGGCGATGAGGCGGATTCGTCGACTGTAGTGCAACCACCGACCTTTGATGTTGTTGTGAAGTGTATAAGTAGATTGCCTAGCCCTTTCCATCAGTTCGGACTTTTGGTTCAAGTGGCTAGTGCATGAATCTTAACATGGTATCAAAGCCCCAGGTCTCGAGTTCAAATCCTGGCTTTCACATGGTTTTCGCAATTAAGCCTAAAAATTGCTGTTGCCCCGGTTTTCGCAATTAAGCCTAAAAATTGTTGTCGCCCCCCTCTTTAGCCACTGCTGATGTCCTATTTCGGTGTGCTCTTCTTCTTTCACGTGTTGACTTTCTCTTCTCCCGTCACACGCGAGTGGGGGTGTTGTGAAGTGTATAAGTAGATTGCCTAGCCCTTTCCATCAGTTCGGACTTTTGGTTCAAGTGGCTAGTGCATGAATCTTAACAGATGTGACATGCAAGGCAACCAAACGGCACATTTTCTCCCCTTCGGATGTCGGCTAAGTGGACTCCAGCCTACCAAACGCGCTTGTATTGTGTCTAAGCAGGCAGCGCCTTCCTTCATGAATCATGAGCGTAAGAGCATCTCCTGCCGCGTCCCACAAAGCGGCCCCCAAAGGTATTTGGGACGCGTCGGACAAATTTTCGTTCCCAGCCGTGCACCCCAAAGGCCCTTTCTATCCGGCGCGGTCCAATACGGTGTCCGGCGCCATGAGCCCGTCCCCGCTCTACAGGGGACGCTCCGGGCACGCTGGACACAACGAAAAGCGAGGCGGGGAGTGGCGGGCCCGACGCGTCAGCGACACGGATGTCTAAAACCCCGTCTCCTACCTCTGGTCAAGCGACGTTAATGGCGCCCAGCTTTCTCAGGCGACGCAGTGACGCGTCTCGTCGTGCATTGCCGCGTGGCCATCCGCGCCGGTGTTTATTGCGGCCAATGCCCCGCTGCCGCTTCGCCTGCCGTTGTTGTACAATAAGAGTGCTCCTCCTTCCCTCCCCATTCCAATCTCACCGCGACCCCTTCCTCTCGCCGCACCTCCTCCCTTTGCGCTCGCAATGTCGTCCTCCCACAAGAACGTCGCGGCGTATGGCTTCGGCCGCGGCAGCCTCACGGTGGCGGAGGCGTGGGCGCTGTACCGCGCGCGGTACCCTGTCCCGTTAGACATGCGCCTGCCAAGCAGCGACGGCTAGAATGGCCATCAACAGTTCAGCGTCCCGCCGCCACCACCGGCAGGAACCGAGCGCTAGAGGGACATGATCAGGACCCGGCGGGCTCGCCTCACCGCCGAGGAGCGAGCAGATCCGACCTGGGCCCCCACCGGTAACGACGACTGGTGGGCGGACTACTTCCAGGCGCAGCACGACGCCGAGATGAACAACACCGATGGCCTCATCGGCCGGAGGAACACCTGGAATAGGGAGGGGCGCCTCCGCTTCTGGGGCGTTCCCGGGCGCACCCTCAAGCACGTTGTCGACGGCATCCAGAACGGCGCCCCAAGGCTGGAGATGCTGCCTTCGCCGCCACCATCTCCTTCGCCCGCAGCGCGCTGGCAGCCGAGGAGGACGTACTCGTCCTCCTCCAACTCTTCTTCCTCGGGGCCGGCGCGACCGGTGCCTTCCTCGCACCGCGCCACGCCCTACAGCGTGCCAAAGCGCGAGGTGAAGGAGGAGCAAGAGTACGCGACGCCGATCGCCATTCGGAGGCGAGGCGGCAGCAGCGTCAGCATCCGCAAACCAGCGCGGCAGCAGCAAAGGCGCGACGGCGGCGCCCTCCACGTCCTGAAGGCGGAGGTGAAGGAGGAGCAGGACGACGAGAGAGCTGCGAAGGCCGCAGCTTGCGGAGTACGAGTGGTAGCAGCGCCTCATCGCCATCACCGATGATCCCGAGGACTGCCCTGGCTTGCGAGCGGGCGTGCATGGCGTCGCTGAACGACAAGACGCCTAGAGGGGCGACCTCGACGCGGCGATCGCCATGTCCATCCGCGACGCTGGGGTGTCGTTCGTCGATCTCACCAACGACGGCGAAGCTGGGCCAAGCGGCACGGTGAAGGACGAGCCCATCGATGAGCCCGACAAGCGTGGCAAGCCGGACGTAGTTGTCGACGACATGTACAACTTCCACCAATACTACGACCCCTCTGGCCGCCACAAGTACTACTAAATTAGGGTTTTCGTCTGAATCTATGTAATATATAGCAAGTTTGAATGAATTCAACTGTTTTCCTTTATATTTTAAAAATCTCAAATTCTGTTTAGGGACGCGGCTAGGGAGCAATGTCCTCCAAACACGACACGAACAAAACACGGCCCCAAAAGATAAATCCGACGCTGTTTGGAGGTCGTGGCTGGAGGTTCTCTAACAGTTTCCAGCTCGGGCGGCCAGAGAGAGCGTAAGCCTGCAGCGAGCCCGGCCAGAGACCGATCACTGCCGCTCCGGGCGCGCGGATGTCATGTCATGTGGTGTTGGGTTCCCCTGTCCTGAGGGACGGACGAACGGGGCATGCAGTATTGCAGCAGTGCCACTGGCACTGGCACTGGCACTGGCGAGTGGCGACGGCAGGTTGCATGGCCGTCCAGTACTTGCGCCTCACGAGAGGGATTTGCGTGTGGCTCGATGCCTGGCGTCGTCGTCGTCGTCGGAGATGGGTGCCGGGGTCCGTCCTATCTTCCAGCCTCCTCTGACGCCCCGGACGGGTAGCCTCTGTTCCAGCTTTGGACAGGTGCAGGGCGCTGTTGCTCACGAGGCGACAATCGGGGCACTGAAACTCTGAGAAGGTCATCTCCCCCCAGGATGGATGAATGGATGAATGGATGACTGATGGTGTGACGTTCAGTTGAGGCATGGATCAAAATTAATCAACGGCCAAGTGTGCATTATCATGTTTGTAGAGCCCAAGATACGTGATCGGTTATGTGGCATGAATAGAGCAAGACGCACTGCACATTGGGCAAATGGCCAACAGACGGCACAGAAGGGCCACTAGTCGATCTATAGTTCTATACTAATGCATCCGTTCCAAACTAGTCAGATTTTTTTTTTTTTTTTTAACAGGGAAGGGCCCCGAAGGACCTAGAAGCTGCATTATATTTCGTCGGTGGCAGTACAATTTACAAAGAGGACCTCTATGAAATTTGTAGCTACAGACAAGCCCTGTACTTTTACAACCAGGACCCTCAAAGAAAAACCAGAAAAGCAATCAAGTCCCTTGCCACCTTCCTCGCGTCGGAAACTCCAGTTGCGGCCAGCAGCTGCACCGCCGGGGACGAAACCACTTGGGATGCAACCACCGAAGAGCGCGGCACTTCCGGAGATGAAGGGCCTCCACTTTGGCACGCCGGCCAGGAGGTTGTTGATGAGATGACGCCAGCGAAAGATCCGAAGATCAACTGAGAACGCCAGAGCTCGGAGCGGCCGCCATTCGGCCATAGAAGTCGACGGCAGGACGACCGGAGGTCGTCGATGAAGCGCCGCCGAGTATGTGCTCCAAAGAGTAGAAGCAGCCGATATTCCCCATCGCGCAAATCCAACAGCATCCATCGTCCCACCCCTTCTTCCTCCATCTCCATGATGGCAAGAAAAAGGTTGTAGAACCATAGATCTGGCCAGATCCGCACGACTCATAGACGCGGGCTTATTGAGAGAGGAGCCCCGGCCAGATCCGCCTCCTTTCTTCATCCACCATTGACGCCAGAGCAGGAGTCGAATCCGCCATGTCCCAGCGCTGCACGCCGGCGCTAGGAGCAGGCTCAAGAACGGCATAAAGCCAAAGCTCCACAAGGGTAAACACGATCTAGATCTAAACCTAAGCCTACTACTACTATATACAGCCCGCACCATGCATCCACCTCGTCGCCGGCCGGCATCGCCGTCGGAGAAGAGAGAGGAGCGGGCCGGGGCCGCCCTACAGGCGACTCTCAACTGGACGGAGGGAACGAGAGAGGGGGAGAGGAGAGGAGAGGGGGAGAGGAGAGGAGCGAACGGGTGGTGTCTGTCTCTAAACTAGTCAGATTTGATCCACAAATCTAGATACGTTTTAGTGTGTACGTTCGCTTATTTTGAAAGAAGAAAAAAAAACCTCTGCACCAACTGATTTGGAATGGAGGGAGTGCTTATAATGAAGGAAGGAAAGTACTCCGTACCATTCAACCAAAGTGATGTTGTTGCATGAATACTCAAGTCTGTTGAAAGGAAAGCAAAAAAAACCCAACTACTTATCTGCAGGTTTTCCTAGTCTCTGATCAATGAATGGCTCAGGCTCTTGGTATTGTCCCTGGGTTGATTAAAAAACGGTAACCCTAACATTGCCCCGTCCAAAAGTCAGGCCCCTCTACGGAGAAACGCCCAAGAAAAAAATGACTTTCAGCTAAATAAGGTATTCCGTTCTTGGTTTGGTTCCTCGTCCACCTTGCGATCAGCTTGATAAAGAAAACTAGCCGCTGCCAGCACTCTTTCGAGCCATCTTCACTCGGTCGTAGTCGTCTCTCCACACTCTGTAAGCCGTCCGAACTTCATCCAGTTGGGGGTCTGGTATGCCGGTGAAGTGGTCCAGGTTCTCCACCCATTCCTGCCACGGAGGCTGGGACAGATCCAAGAACTTTGCCAGCTCGGGCAGAAGAGCAGCCCTGTAGAATTCGGTTACGCCCTTCTTCATTTCTTTGGACTCGGTAATCGACTGGATGCCAGGCCGAACGATGTTGCCTTGCTTGTTCCTCGTACAGAAACTGTTGTCTCGAAGGATCAGAACTTCGGATGGGGCGATCGGTAGAACAATGCGGGAAAATTTTGCCAGAGAAAGTTCTATGATATCTTTGGGTAGTAGTCCACGCTTCACTGCCACAGCGGTGCCAACCATCTTCCGGATCTGAGGTCAAGAAAAAGAAAACTGAAAAGTCAGAGATCAATGTTTGCATACCATTTTCACTGTTAGGGCATACAGTCATCTCAAACATCGTGCTAATTTGGTGCATCAGCATTCAACTCTACATCCTATGAATTGAACAAGTTTACAAGTTATCTGTACATCTAAGAAAAACTAATTTATTGCTGCTGTTCAGCAACTGTAAAGCCAACTCGGAGAGTGCCAGTTAGTGAAGAGGCTCACTGGACATTGAAATATACCATTCCATTGACAACACACACACACACAAAAAAAAAAACAAGAGACCTGGAAAGACAGTCTCAAACTTTAACATAATGTTGTGAAATTTAGTTTTAGTTGACAAGTGTTTATCAAACAGAATATGCATACCTGATGCAGCATAAAAGATACTCCACATATCGTCAGTTCCACAAATTGGGTTCCTGCTGAACTCTGCAAATCTCCACAGGAGAAGTTGAGGATATCTCTGAAGTGTGATGCACTTAGTCTATCACTTTCATTAGGCTCATGGAGCCATCTAGCTTGAATCTGCACACTACTCTCAGGAAGTTCGGGATTATCCATCTTGCAGTTGTCTTCTGGTGCACTAGAATCAAGTATTGACGGAAAGTCTGAGTATTCCTCATCTGGATCGGAAGTAGCGCCCTCACCAGAAGTGTTTTGGTCCACAATCATTTCGGAGATGGAATTTACTGTTGAGCTTGTTTCTTTGGCCCTTCGGTGCGCTCCTGCTAGAACTTTTCTATACTTTGCACGAGCAGTGTAATTATGAAATGGGTGGTTTCCCTGCAAGTAGGAATATAATAAAGCCCGTGCAGACGCACAAGAATGAAAATTGAATGACTAGAATTAGTATTTGCCCATTTCTGTCTTAAGAGTGCTTTACAAAAGTGAAATCATTCGCATGACACATATATTATCCAGAAATGGCTGATGAAGATATCTGCACATGGGGTATTTTTTTGCTTTATCTTCAAAAGACTGAAGGCAAATTTGAAATATGGAAGTACCAGTTGGACCTGATTGTTGGACAGCCTTTTACAAATATATATTAGCTCCAGAAAGCTACATCTGGGAAGATTACTTGAACAACATGTCCTAATTCGTTCAGTTATATCACTTTCAGAAACTTTAACTTTTGCTCTGGCAGATCACCGAATTATTTAACTGTTCACTGAAGTTCATTCATCAGTAAATTAACTGGGGACAAGATAGACCAGGATGAAACTACTGAACCTGCTTAATTATGCTATTATCCCAGCACCCCTATTGTCTTGGTTAATCTGCGCCACTCAGTTGTTTTTCGATGTCAATTTTTATTCTTATAGGCTGTACAAATAAATTTCAGGAAGATGACAGGTTAAAACTCAAAGTTTAAGATCATAATAAGTGGAGTAACAGCCAGATCTGCTGATCGCTGGTGCATCATCTTCTATTGATGTCTCATTCTATTCATCATAAACAGTTATATCAACATGTCTCCCTCGGCATATGTTTGTTACGAGACGATGAATCAAATGTATTCACAAGCCCTGTTCTTCTGCACAATCAACTCCACGGCATATAAAAAAGACATATTTAATCATACTTGCCTTGAAACCTTTCAGAATGTTGTTGAATTCGATTAAGTGCTCCTGTACTTCTTCAGAGGTAGAACCATTTTTAATTCCAATAATTTCAGCAGGCAGAAGATAGAAGTACTCCCGGTACAAGCATTCCCTCCTTACATCAAAACTCCTACAATTAAAAGTAGTAAATCATGTCATGAAAAAACGTTGTTATTTATGCATAATAGTTATGGAACACCATCGAGCACTGTAAAACACATCCGATACCTTTGTGCAGGCAAGATACTGAAAACTTTGATATTGTTTGGTAAATTCGAGTTGATGATATTCGCAAGAGCAATGCCATCAGGATCCCTGTCCCATGCTCGATCAGGGATTTCCATCTTCAGAGAGATCATTGTAGCCAGTGAATGCACCTGAAATTAGTCCATGCTAAGCATGCATAAAAGCCATGTTAGCCAAAAACATCGGCAACATATTTTTATACTCTATTAAGAAATTCAAGAGGTTAAACTATTAAGTCCTACCCCTTTATCAGTTCGGCTACTCCTTTCCCAACCAACTTTTTGCAGCTTTCCATAATTACTCTCAAGAATGCCCCCTGCCTTAAAGATGGCAGATTCCAAGACTGACTCAATGGCTACAGAAGAAGACCAGAGTTTAATCAGAATCCACTAATTCCTCAACGATGATACTTGACAAAAGAACAAGGGTCAACTTAGAATCTCCAATTTTGGCATCTGACTAACAACATACAGAAGTTCCTGGTGAAATAATTGCACTTGTGCATCCATAAATAGCATGTTATATACATCGAGTGTCACTCCCATGATCAACTTGCCATAACACTACGGAACAAAGCATAACTCACAAGCATTTCATGTTAATGATAGTAACACTACAAAATAATCGGCATGAACAAAGCATAACTCACAAGCATTTCATGTTAATGATAGTAACACTAAAAATAATCAGCACGAAACATTAGACCATTATTTAGTTTACTGCAAGAATATGCCACATTTCAGGCAGAGTTCCCAATTCCCACAGATAGAACGAGTAATAACAGTTCGATGCAAGTAACACTAAACGACACCTCTGCTTCAATCATGCAATGCTTTGGCAGTTCAAGTATTAAATCCCAACAAATAACAGCTGCACATCAGCAATTTAAACGCATACAGCAATTAAGCTTAGGCGTCTACAAATAAGCTTACTTGAATCGGCGCTGAGCTCCCGCTGCTTCTGGAGACCTGAAAGAAAAAAAGACCAATGCACTGGATCAATGCCTCGAGCAGAGACCAACCTGGCACGCATCACTCAGATACAACCCGACGACTACGAGCAAAGGCATCCCATCCAACCTCGGTACTCGCTGCCAACGTAGCCGATGCGGAGCACGACCCTCTTCTTCCGCGTAGACTCCCACCTCATCCCGCCACCCCCATCCCCGGAGCAGGTGGTAGGCGGGGGAGAAGGCGTGTTTGGTGTTAAGGAGGCGGCGCCGAGGGCGAGGGCGGGGGCGGGGGCGGAGGCAGAGGCAGAATGGGAGAAGCATATGGTAGTACGGAGGAGCCTAGGATATGCGCAGCGTGCGAGGATAGTGGAAGAGAAGGGCCCCCGGAGAAGCCACGACGACCTCGTGGCGGCGGCGGCGGCGGCGGCGGCGACGGCCATGGGCGAGGCGGCAGGGAGGTCCAAGCAGAGGTGAAGAGATGGCCGGATTACATTAGTGCACGGGAAGGGAAATAGGGAATGAGGTTAGAATCTCATTGGGCCTAGCATTAAGTGGGCTCAAATTTTTCTTCTACTACCATCTTCAAGGAAAAAAGTTTTTCTCTACCCCAAAAAAAAAGTTTTCCTTTTACCCATGGGCTCAAAGTTAGCAAACGTACCCTTTTCTTCTTACGGAAATACTCCCTCCGTTCCGTGAGCCTGGTATTTAGCATTTAGCAAGTGACTGTAAAAAACCATTTAGCAAGTGTGTTTCTTAGTAAAAAAAAAAATGACCTAGTCTAATCTAGGGTTAGGCGACTCCGGTGGCGATTTCCACTGCCGCAGGCTTTCCACCGTCTTCCGCATCATTGCACCCTTCTCCTACCTCCCTCTCGACACGGGTTGATCATGGGGACGGCTTTGTCTGGCTACCCGGCCTTGGAAGAGAGCCTCGCTTTGGCAGGTAGGGTTGTGCGAGTGATGCTTGTAAAATGCATACATTAACTGTGTACTTTATTAACATGTATTTCCACATATTTGCAACATGTATGATGTTATTACCATGTTTTATATTGATTTATGGGTATTTACCAATGATCATATTTATTTCGGTTATAACTCTGCTGAATATAAAAACACTTTTTGTGTATTTTTCACTTTCATAGACCTATACGGAGTCCAATTGATCTAGAATTTCCGGGACGTCATTTTTTCATCAAGAGAAGCAGTATGGACTTTTGGACTAGACCTGGAGGGGCCTGAGGCCCAAAAGAGAGGTGGTGGCGCCCCCACCCTAAGAGCGCGCCACCCAGCCTCTTTCGGCCGCCAATCGTCCAAATCGCTTGATTCTTTCGTTAACCGGCGTATTTTGACGTAAAAACCACTAAATATCGACCCCGAGGGTTCTCTCGAGAAGAGCGCCAAAGAAACATAGAAACACGAAAATGGAGGCTGCATCAGCGAAGATTGGAGGGGAAACTCCACCGAAGCCGCTGTCGGAGGGATCTCCACCTTCTCCTACATCTTACTCATCAACACCATGATCAAGGGGGAGTAGTCCACTTCTGGACTATGGGTTTGTGCGGTAGCTTGATCTATTTCTCTCATGTTCTTCATAGATCTTAGTACCATATGAGTTGCCCAACATGATTATTACCATATATGTAATTTTTATGTGGTGGATCTTTATTCTATGATATTGTGCTATGAGATTTGACTCTACTTTGTGTAAGATATATTGATAGATGCATATTATGTATCCCGTTATTAAGTATTGGTTCTGATCCATCTTTATACAAGAGCATGTGTGGGGTGATGTGTGTGTTAGATGGAATGGCATGGTTTTAATGATCGGATAGTGACAACAAATTCATGATCTATTATGACTTTGCCATTTCTTTTGCTATCTCACTAGGGATAAAGTGAATGCATGTACTTTATGTTCGTCACGTGACAAAAGTGATGATCTTGTTTGTTCAAGATAGCATATTTGATACTCAAACATCGTGTCAAATTACTTAGGGATTTCTATTTTTGTGCCCTCAGGTCCTTAGTTGTACTCAGTTTTCCCCAGCTCCTTAGTTTTTCCTCAGTTTTACCCAAACGTTTGTCTGAAACCCGCAGAAGCAGCTCAGACGGCAGGATTCCCGTTTAGTTGACCGTTCTGTCACGTGTGGGGCCGCGTCGTGTGGGGCCGCGTCGTGTGGGCCCGCGTCGCGTGGGGCTGGTAGAAAGGGACCGCGTGGGACAAGACGAGAAGCGTTTGGTTGCACGTGAGCAGGAGCTGGGTTCTGTCTCTCTCGGCCCAAAATTGGCATTATTAAGTGCACCTTTTTCCCCTCTTTCTCTCTGTCCTTTTCACCAAATTAGTATAAAATCTAGAGAAGCTTGCATTTCGACTTTCTTCAATTATTTGTGCCTTTTGGCCCTCGTTGTTTGCCCAATATGGCAGCAAATCTAGTACTCCCTCCGGTCCATATGTATGTAGTTAAATCTAGAAGCAAATCTCCGGGATAATGTACGATAAATTCACGAGTCATAGTAAATCAAGAAAACTAAGTACGGCCAACAAAATATAGTAGACTAGGGATAGATAATCCCTAGATAATATGGATAGATAATAGGCTGCATACACAGGCAGCCAACATAGTAACGAGGTTCTTCACAAGCACCATCATACTAACATAACAACAAGGGATCCCTAGCTAACAACAAAGGGATCCCAACAACAAACTAGGAGGCAGCGAGCAGCGAAGCACACGTCCGGGACTCCGCCTACCCCATCCGGCTCTGCCTCCACTTGTTGCTCTTGCTCCCCTTGGGAGCCTTGGGCTTGAGCGGAGGCATGCGCCCGGCGGAGATCTCCACCCGCCGCAAGCCGCGGAGGTGCATGCCGAGCGCCCGTGCTTGGCGCGGAAGGAGTGGACGTTCACCGTCGTGCCGACGTTGGGGAAGGTGTTGCCGATGTTCTCGGCATGCGTGACGAGGCGCGTTGAAGTCCGTGGCGCCGAGTCTCCCGGTGCGTAAGGGGCACTCGTAGACCTCCTTGGCGAAGTAGGAGATGTACTCGGCCGACCTGCAGCCTCCGCAAGCACTCGGCGAGTCTTGACGTCCTCCTCCTCTTCGTCGCTGCCGACGTCGCCGCGGACATCCGATCCATATCAAACGGAAACTAGTGAATGAGTTGCAACGATGACTAACGTACATGATAACAAAGTTAAGAAAAACAGAGTCAGCCTCGGTTAGAGTGGACATGATTATATATCTACGGGGAAGGTGTTAGCGAACTAAAGCTCATGCACAACAGATTTGTACACAGCAATGGTTCGCCGAACCCTCCCCGTAAAAATTTGTGCCCAACCATTCATCATAGGCAAAGAAACGGATTCTAGATCTGAACTAGATCTGAACTTGACCACATTCGAGATTATTTGCAAAATTAAACGGTTGATATCTTTTGATTAGTGCATAAAATAACTGATTGAGATCCCATGATTACTTGCATAAATTAACTGATTGAGATCCAATATTACTTGCATAAATTAACCGAACAGTCGAACACCAAATCTTAAACGAAATCAAGAAGTGATCAAAACAAAATGAAATAAAATCGGCGCAAATATTAGCCCAATACAGATCCATCTACAGATCCATCTACACCAGCAAAAATAGGGTTCAAAAAGGAATTGGGAACAAAAAAGGAAGCAAACCGTAGTTACCTCGTTCCATGGGTCCTCCAGGGAGGTGTCGTAGGGGTTCGGGGGCGGGACGTACGGCACGGGTCGTAGGGGTCCCATCCCGCCGGGATCTAACTGCCACCGGCGGCAGCAGCCTCCGATGCACCGGCGACGGCGGCGGCGGCGGCGACGTCCGTAGAGGGGGCGGCGCCGAAGATGGAGGTGTCGCGCTTCGAGCCTACCTCGACGATGGGATTGGCATTCTCCTTGTCCATCTCTCCGGCGGAGGAAGAGGAAGAGGAAGAGGGAGAGGGAGAGGGTTTTTTGCTTTGGAGAAGATGATGGGACGTGAGAGAGTTGGCGATGCGTGAGCGAGTGAGAGTGACGAGAGAGAGTGCGAGGAGGCGTCTATAAAGGCGAGGGGTGGTTAATGCGACCCGCGTCCTACGCGTGCACGGGTGCACGTACGCACGTCTTGGACTTCGCAACGCGACACGCGTCCACGATTGCACGTCTCGACTTCTCCACCGCGACCCGCGTCTACGCGTCAACAATTGCACGTGTCCTCGAGTCTAACCCCGGAAATTTAGATATACTCGGGTATACCCTCGAGTCTTATACTAGCATTTTTTGTGTGCTCAATTTTCCCCTCGAGTGCTAATACTCGGCTAGTGCAATATACTCTGTTTTACCCTCAAGTGGCTGGTCAACAGAGAGTCAACAAATGGGATTAACTAGTTAAATGAGTCATTTAATGTGCAAAAAAATCCGAAAAAGAGTGGCACTTACTCATGGAGTCTTTAACACAAATTGCCACTTCTCAAATCATAGATAAATCATAGATAAATCAAGTTTTACCACAAATTGCCACTTCTCAAATCACCTAGTAGCTATGAAGGTGCATGGTTTTCCACAATAAGCCCTTCCCAAAACAGCTTCCCCCAAATCATACTTTGTCTAAATGAGGCCACAATTCTCACAATGATGTATATTGGTATTGCAAATAGTTTGAGGTAGGCCAAGATGGGTTTCATTGTACAAAACAGGCATTTTCCATTTTTTAAAGGATTTTAAATCTCATATTTGAATCCCTTAGTCTATTTACTACTCAGGTGCCCTTGGTTTCTTGATAGTACTCAGTTTTGCCCTCTCTCTTCACAAATTCTCGCAGACGTGCAACATCGCCCTGATTGGTCTAGCCCATGTCACGCGGATCGTGCCCGCCGACCGTTGATCGTATGATATAGGGAACGGGCGGGATAACCCCTCTCTCTCTCGTTGGCGGTTAATTAGCTTCCACCCTCTAAGTATGCTGAAGGGCGGTTTTCTGTATTATTTTTCACGCGCTAAAAATTATAAACTCTTTTAGGCATTATTTTTCACGCAAAAAATGATAAACCATCACCGATTTGTTGTTACCATTACTTTTCACGCAAAAAAAAAAAGATAAACCATCAACAATTTGTTGTAGCCATTACTTTTCACGCAAAAAAAAGATAAACCGTCACCGATTTGTTGTTGCCATTACTTTTCACGCAAAAAAATGATAAACCATCACCGATTTGTTGTTGCCATTACTTTTCACGCAAAAAAATGATAAACCATCAACAATTTGTTGTAGCCATTACTTTTCACGCAACAAAAAATGGTAAACCATCACCGATTTGTTGTTGCCATTACTTTTCACGCAAAAAATGATAAACCATCAAAAATTTGTTGTAGCCATTACTTTTCACGCAAAAAAAAGATAAACCATCACCGATTTGTTGTTGCCATTACTTTTCACGCAAAAAAATGATAAACCATCACCGATTTGTTGTTGCCATTACTTTTCACGCAAAAAAATGATGCCATACATGATGGCATACCTATAACAACAAGGAATATCTAAAAGGGAAAGTTTCAGAAAATTTGAAATTTAGGGTGAAAATGATGCCATACATGATGCTTGTTTTTCGAGGTTTTGACCTGAAAATCAATTGGGTATTATAAAGGGAAATAAAAAGTTCGAAAAACGTAAAAACGAAACAATCTATCTATCTATGTATAGAAGATCATCCGTATGAAATTTGAGGTTATTTAGAGAAGGTAGAAAAAATCACCTTGTTAGAAAAGTCTGGTTTCAGCGAGACGAAACGGCATGCGCTTAAGCAAAGTGATTTTTTCGAACATCTCCAAATGACCCCAAATTTTCCATACATGATGCCATACGTGTAACAACAAGGAACCCTATCTAAAAAGTGTCAAAAAAGTTTGCCCAACCGTATAGCTCTATCAAAAAGAACCTCGCCATGGCGCTAGTATAATTTTGGGATAGTTACAAACTTTCGTTACCTAACCTTCAACATGAAACTTGTTTCAAATTCATTTTGGCCTACAAGAAACAAATCCCAACTTGATTCGAGCACCACAGCCTCCAAACGATGCCGATGCCGATATAGACGCCTCCTCGCACTATGCTCGCCGCCACTGCTAGGTCAACGTCGGGATGCACCCTCAATCCCGTCCCCTCATTCGATCACTGACACACCAGAGATACCGCCGAGGCCAATGCCAAACGTACATGTTGATGCCAATGCCGAACATGCATGCACGCTGTTGTGGGCACGGCCACGCCGACCCGCTATGTTGGACGCCACAGACCGCCGCGAGGTCTTTCCCTTCGCCACCACACTCTCCTAGCACCCACCTATACACGCCAGAAAGGAGAGACACTAGTTTTCTCTACATTGCTCGCGTTCGTGTCCGACACGGTCAGTCAAAGTTTTGAGGTGGTCGTCGACGTCGTCGACCATTTCTTCTCTTCTTTGCATGGTTAAACGCGTCTAGTTCATATCTATCTAATGCGTCTGGTCTCGCCTCATGCGGTTCTTTACGGACGTCGATCTCATCTCGGCACCCCGCATGCCACCTCCTCCGTGCCATCGCTGTAGAGCTCCATTTAAAAATCTAATCCTACCCGTGTATTGCCCCTTGTATCAGCGTCATGGCCCCACTTGTCATTTGATATACCGAAGCCCCACTCGTTCACGTTTTGGTCAGGGATACGGCCGATGCTTACGGTCAAACAAAGATGGATGGTCCGACGTGTCTTTGCAGGCTCTACGTGGCCCCACTAGTAGAAGATAACGGTCAACCGTCGGGCAACCGGCCGTTACATCACGTGTGATGGTTTCAGACAAACGTTTGGGTAAAACTGAGGAAAAACTAAGGATCTGGGGAAAACTGAGCACAACTAAGGACCCGAGGGCACGAAAATAGAAATCCCAATTACTTATGGCTATACTCTGTTAATTTTTAACACAAGATTGCATGAAGTTTTCCCTTTCTTGTGAAATATACGATAGATGTGTTGCATCATCTCTATGTTAGGGCGTGATGCCCATATGAATGCGTATCTTACACATATTGAAGTTATATTCTTTATATCTCATTGATGAATTGCTATTATCCACTACAACTTAAAAGAGAGAATAGTCAAGTGAACCCATAAACCCCGGTCCAATTTTAATCATAAGAAACACCTTTCCATTGCATTTATCTTACTTTCTATTTACTGCATTATTTTAATTCTAAAATACAAAAATATTTAGTTATCTTATTTGCAAACAAAACCCCAAAACAATCAACTCTTTACTGCTTTTACTTAGTATACTTTACTTTTTTAGTTTACTATACTTTAGTTACTACTTTATTTTACTATTACTAATACGAAACCTTGACAACCACGCGGTGGAGCTGGAGACACAAGGCTTTATTTTGCAGGATTGCTAGAAGAAGAGAGGGAAACAACTCTTTACCCATTCCTCGAGAGTTCGATATAAACCCTCGAGTCACCCTTGTAGGGAAAATACTCTGCTGACACAACACTCTGCACTTGGAGTCCCAATGTCATCAGTGAGCGACGGGCAAAAGAGACGCGGTCAACATGGCTGAGGAAAGTTCGAGGGCAGGCTAGGCAAGCAACGAGTTTGATGTGCAGGAGCTCCTCAAGAACTTGAATCTGCATGAGGCGGAGCTCAATGGGGTTATCCTTGGCAAGGAGGATATGAAAAAATGGTTTGAGGTTAAGTGGCTGGCAGTGGCTAGGGTTTTGACACGGAAATCTTTCAGCCTTGAATCTCTAAAAAGGTTGATGCATGATGCATGGTCCCCGACAAGGGAAGTCACGTTCCATGTTGTGGAAGATAATCTGTTTGTTCTACAGGCCTACTGTTTAGGCTATTGGAACTAGGTCATGGAAGAAGGACCCTGGATTTTCCGAGGTTGTGCGCTCATGGTCGAACCCTTCGATGGCTCTACCATGATCCCTACTATGATACCAAAGGATGTGCAAGCATGGGTTCAGACCCATAAGATCCCACCACTCTTCTGTTATAAAGAGGTGATAAATCAACTAGCTGTAGGGTGGGGGAGGTGATTGTTATCGAGCTAGCGACAGTATAAAAAAGGACATGAGAGTTTCATCGGGCATGAGTGAAGCTGAACTTAACTAGCCCACGGATTCGCTTTGTACCGCTTGCTCTTGAAGGACATGGGAAAATGTTTTTGCAAATCAAATATGAAATTTTTCCCAAGTATTGTGAGCACTGCGGTCATATGGGACACATTTATCTTATATGTGGAACAGGGGAGCATGCAGAGAGCGCCCTCCAATTTGGGAACTAGATGATGGCTGGTGAGATGTAATGGAGGTCAGGAATGTTGTGAGTACGAACTGGCATTCCAAAGAGAGCTGAAGGAGGAAGTAACCGAGCTCCAAGAGGTGGCAGAGGAGGCAATAATATGGGACGTGGACCTACTGGTGGCCGTACCCTGCGTAGATGGAAACCCAAGGAACCAGGACTCAACTAAGCAAAAAAGAGATCATCGGGTGATGCAGGCCTCGGGGAGGAGAGACACTTTTCTGATACAGCATCCAACCTGCTAAAAGCACTGGTGTCGATAAAGAGAATGGGAAGGAGCTTGAGGCACCAAATGCTAAGAAGCAACTTGATATGGGATCGTCCCTTGGAGCAAAAGAATCTGAGCTTATGTGCCACTGAAGGAGAAGAAGAAGCAGAGAAGAGTGGTGAAAGCGGCGAGTGCCAAAGTGGGAGCTGAGAACATGAAAGCTGAGAAGGAGCATGAAGAAGAGACCTCCATGGTGGAGGGCCGCCAAGTGCAATGAGTGTCCCGAGCCATAATTGTCACCGAACTGACATGGCTGCGACAATCCGTGAACTCCGTGATCTGGTGAGGAAATATGCCGCCTCTATTTTTTGTGTAGTGAAAACTCAGTTACACAAATTGCGAGTGGAAGGACTAGCCTCGACGCTAGTCAAAACTCATGCCGTAGTGGTGGCCTTGGATTTTTTTGGAATAATGAAATAAAGTTCGAGATTTTACCTTATTCTAAATATCACATACATGCTATTATCTATTTGTCCGCGATGATTCCATGGCAGCTTATATGTGTGTGTATGGATAAGCTCAAGTTTGTGAATGATACAAGACATGGGATATGTTGAAATTCATTGAATCATCCTCAGATTTACCCTGGATGTGCATTAGAGATTTTAATGAAGTAGTACATAGGGAGGATCATGTTGATGTCAACGAGCGATGCGGTGCACAGATTGCAGTGTTTTGAAATACGATTGATATATGTGGCCTATCTGACTTAGGCTATGTGGGGCCGGATTGGACTTTTGAGAAAAGAGCAGATTGGGGAAGTTTCTTTCGCACTCTTATTGATCGTGCTCTAGCTTCTCCGACCTGGAGCGCACGCTATCCATTAGCCACGGTAGAGCATTTAATGGCTGTATCGTCGGATCACTCCCCGATTTTGTTTTGGTTTGATTCGAGTGAGAGGCATCCAGCTAAAAGAGGATGGTTGTTCCGATATGAACTCATGTGGGAGGCACATGAGGAATTTGATCTGGTCCTAAAGAAGGTTTGGTAGGAGGCCAGACATGGACCAACGACATCGGAAGTAAAGGAGAAATTATCTAATCTTTCGCATAGCCTGAAGGATTGGGAGATGGACAACTTTGGCAGCGTTAGGAAAAACCTACAAAATCTCAAGAGATACTTGGAGGGGATGTGTGCAGCTGCAGGAAGGACAGATCCAAGCTATGAAGAGACTAAAACATGTGAGAATATAGCAGAATTGCACCACCGTGAGGAACTAATGTGGAGACAATGCTCTCGTGTGCAATGGCTATCAGAGGGAGATAAAACACCCACTTCTTCCATCAACATGCGAGTAGAAGGAAG
Organism: Lolium rigidum; assembly: GCF_022539505.1. Taxonomy (NCBI): domain Eukaryota; kingdom Viridiplantae; phylum Streptophyta; class Magnoliopsida; order Poales; family Poaceae; genus Lolium; species Lolium rigidum. The sequence goes on along the minus strand of NC_061510.1, from coordinate 141,187,072 downwards.
AAGAAAAATAAGATCACGCGGCTCCTTAAGCCGAATGGTGAGTTTACAGACAACCCACTGGAGCTCATTGAACTAGCTCGTGATTTTTGCAGTAACATGTATGAGTCAGAGGGGACTAGCGGGATGGACTAGGTGTTGAACACAGTGTTGCCCAGTGTGACTAGTGATATGAATGCAGGGCTAATGGAGCCGTACAGTGGCGAGGAGGTAAAATTTGCACTCTATCAGATGTTTCCCACCAAAGCGCCCGGACCTGACGGTTTCCCTGCCCATTTCTTTCATAGGAACTGGGACCTGTGTGGAACGGAAGTCACAAGTGCAATTCTTCAAATACTTAGGGGGGAGGATAACCCAGAGAAGATCAATGATACTTTTATAGTCCTCATTCCTAAGGTGGCGAGCCCAGCTGAGGGACAGTTTGAACCAATTAGCCTATGCAATGTGGTTTACAAATTTGCCTCAAAGGTGATGGCTACCATAGATTATCTCACAAGAGCAGTCTACTTTTGTACCAGGTAGATTCATTACAGATAACATTACTACAACTTATAAGTTCTTACACTTTATGAAGAGAAATAACACCGTCAAACATCGGAAGTGTCCTCTCAAGCTGGATATGCGAAAAGCGTATGATCGAGTCGAGTGGTCATACTTGGAAGCAATCATGCTGAGAATGGGTTTCACTCCAGATTGGGTAATACTGATCATGTAGATGGTCTCATGAGTTAAGTTCTCAGTTCTTTCCAATGGTGCACCTACTGAAGTTTTTAAACCTTCTAGGGATATTAGGCAAGGAGATCCTATCTGTCCCTATTTGTTTTTGCTAGCAGCAGAGGGCCTCTCGTGCCTTTTAAAATTAAGGAGTAATGATCCATCATCGAGCCTATAGGGACTACAGGTCACGAGTTCTGCTCCGACGGTTAACCACCTCTTATTTGCAGATGATAGCATGTTGTTTGTGAAAGTGAGTGCGGAAGGAGCAGGAGAAGCTGCTGATTTGCTTGAAACCTACTATCAAGCATTAGGACAGAGGATAAACCTAGACAAGTCATATGTTTTCTTTAGCAAAGGATGCCCTGTGGGGGTACGAACTTCTATGAAAGATAGATTGAATGTACATAAAGAGACATTAAATGAGAAGTACCCAGGCATGCCCTATGATGTTGGGCGGTCTACTAGGGGAGCTTTTAAATATTTGAGTGATCGGGTCTGGAAATGGGTACAAGGTTGGCTGGAACTACTCCTATTGGCGGGAGGGAAGGAAATTCTAATAAAGTCGGTTGCTCAAGAAATTCTCATTTATTCCATGTCTTGTTTCAGGTTACCAGCAGGCTTATGCCAACAAATTATGAGCCTAATTCGTAACTTTTGGTGGGGAAGTCGCAATGGAAAGAAAAGGACATGTTCGGTAGAATGGGAAGATATGACACAACCGAAGGTGGATGGTGGCTTAGGGTTACATGACATTGAGCTCTTCAACTTATCATTGCTCGCAAAGAAAGCATGGAGAACCTTCCAGAACCCGAACATTTTGAGTGCTAGAAATCTTAAGGTTGTTTATTTTCCAGAGGGGGAACTTTTGGAGACACGGGTGGGTTCTCATCCTTCCAAGATATGGAGATCCATTATTTATGGAAGAGACACTCTGAGACAGGGTCTCATACGGTGGATTGGCATAGGCGAAGGGACGCATACATGGAATGATAATTGGTTTCCCCGCGATGCTATGATGCGCTCGATTGCTTGCAAGAAGGCTAATCCGCCGGCTATTGTTGTTTTATTCATTGATGATGTGTCAGCAAGTTGGAACATTAACTGGCTAGATGAATGGTTTTATTCCGATAGATGTGGATGTCATACGTGCAATTTCGATCAACACGATGGCTATAGATGAGTTCTGGGCATGGCAGCATGAGAGAACTGGGCATTTTTCCGTTCGCTTGGCATACCGTATGCTCGCTAGTGTCAGGAAAAGGAGAGGTTCATGGCTCAATGAAATTGCATCTATCTATTACCAGAAGAAGGAGGGACATGCGTGGACGATGCTATGGAAAGTCAAGGTCCCATCTAGGAACAAATTTTTCTTGTGGCATCTTGCGAGACAGTCTATTCCGACAAGCGATGTGAGGCACCGGAGGAATATGGCGACCGATGGATCTTTCTCTATATGCGGAGATCTGGACTCATGGAGGCACAACTTGATTGAGTGCAACATGAGCAGATCTGTGTGGGCATTAGCACTTGAAACTATCACAGAACATATAGAACACATGGTTGAACCAGCGGCCAATCAATGGATCTTTTCTATGATTTTAGCTTTAAGTCACGAGGAGTTGACGAGATGCTTTGTGACTCTTTGGGCAATATGGTTTGCGATGAGGAAGGTGATCCGTGAAGATATCTTCCAGAGTCCTCTGTGCACTCACTATTTCGTGGAATCATTCATTCGAGATCTTGAGTATGTATCGTTGAGCAAGAAGAAGTAGTTACTGTTGGAGATATGCCCAAGAGGCAATAATAAAAGTGGTTATTATATATCTTTTTGTTTATGATAAATGTTTATATACCATGCTATAATTGTATTAACCGAAACATTGATACATGTGTGATATGTAAACAACAAAGAGTCCCTAGTAAGCCTCTTAACTAGCTTGTTGATTAATAGATGATTAGTTTCATAATTATGAACATTGGATGTTATTAATAACAAGATTATATCATTATATGAATGATGTAATGGACACACCCATTTAAGCGTAGCATAAGATCACGTCATTAAGTTATTTGCTATTAGCTTTCGTTACATAGTTACCTAATCCTTATGACCATGAGATCATGTAAATCACTTATACCGGAAAGGTACTTTGATTACATCAAACGCCACTACGTAAATGGGTGGTTATAAAGGTGTGATTAAGTATCCGGAAAGTATGAGTTGAGGCATATGGATCAATGATACGTCTCCAACGTATCGATAATTTCTTATGTTCCATGCCACATTATTGATGATATCTACATGTTTTATGCACACTTTATGTCATATTCGTGCATTTTCTGGAACTAACATATTAACAAGATGCCGAAGTGCCAGTTCCTGTTTTCTGCTGTTTTTGGTTTCGGAAATCCTAGTAACGAAATATTCTCGGAATTGGACGAAATCAACGCCTAGGTTCCTATTTTGCCCGGAAGCATCCAGAACACCCGAGAGTCGCCAGAGGGGGGCCACACAGGCCCCAGATGATAGGCCGGCGCGGCCCAGGCCCTGGCCGCGCCGCCTTATGGTGTCGTCGCCCCTTCGACCTTCTGACGCTGCCCTTTCGCCTATATAAAGCCCCTGCGTCGAAAACCCTTACAGAGGAAGCCACGGTACGAGAAACCTTCCAGAGCCGCCGCCATCGCGAAGCCAAGATCTGGGGGACAGGAGTCTCTGTTCCGGCACGCCGCCGGACGGGGAAGTGCCCCCGGAAGGCTTCTCCATCGACACCGCTGCCATCTCCACCGCCATCTTCATCACCGCCGCTGCTCCCATGAAGAGGGAGTAGTTCTCCATCGAGGCTCGGGGCTGTACCGGTAGCTATGTGGTTCATCTCTCTCCTATGTGCTTCAATACAATAATCTCATGAGCTGCCTTACATGATTGAGATTCATATGATGATGCTTGTAATCTAGATGTCATTATGCTAGTCAAGTGAGTTTTACTTATGTGATCTCCGGAGACTCCTTGTCCCACGTGTGTAAAGGTGACGAGTGTGTGCACCGTGTGGGTCTCTTAGGCTATATTTCACGAATACTTATTCACTGTTATGAATGGCATAGTGAAGTGCTTATTTATATCTCTTTATGATTGCAATGTGTTTTGTATCACAATTTATCTATGTGCTACTCTAGCAATGTTATTAAAGTAGTTTTATTCCTCCCGCACGATGTAATGGTGACAGTGTGTGCATCCGTGTTAGTACTTGGTTTATGCTATGATCATGATCTCTTGTAGATTGCGAAGTTAACTATTGCTATGATAGTATTGATGTGTATTATTCCTCCTACATAAGCATGAAGGTGACAAGTGTGCATGCTACGTTAGTACTTGGTTTAGTCGTATTGATCTATCTTACACTCTAAGGTTACTTAAATATGAACATTGAATTGTGGAGCTTGTTAACTCCGGCATTGAGGGTTCGTGTAATCCTACGCAATGTGTTCATCATCCAACAAGAGTGTAGAGTATGCATTTATCTATTCTGTTATGTGATCAATGTTGAGAGTGTCCACTAGTGAAAGTCTAATCCCTAGGCCTTGTTCCTAAATACTGCTATCACTACTTGTTACTATTTTACTGAATTACTACTGCTGCGTTACTATTGCATGTTTACTTCCTGCAATATTACTACCATCAACTGCACGCCAGCGAGCTATTTTCTGGCGCCGTACTACTGCTCATATTCATTCATACCACTTGTATTTCACTATCTCTTCGCCGAACTAGTGCACCTATTAGGTGTGTTGGGGACACAAGAGACTTCTTGCTTTGTGGTTGCAGGGTTGCTTGAGAGGGATATCTTTGACCTCTTCCTCCCCGAGTTCGATAAACCTTGGGTAATCCACTTAAGGGAAACTTGTCTGCTATTCTACAAACCTCTGCTCTTGGAGGCCCAACACCGTCTACAAGAATAGAAGCACCCGTAGACATCAAGCTATTTTCCGGCGCTCGTTGCCGGGAGGAAAGGTAAAAGGTACTCACACTCCGGATCTCGGCTACTAAGCTATTTTCCGGCGCCGTTGTAAGTACTCGAAGCTATTTCCTTTAGACTCGCAATTGCGACATTTGGTTTCTTGTTTACACTAGTTAGGCATAATGGACAACAATGAGCTTCTTATTTTATTTCCTGATTTAGGACATGGATGGTTTGATGCGAAAATTAAAAAACCCATGGAACATATTAATATGAATGCTTTGAACACTATTGTTACTAATGCTATGGAAAATTCTAAGCTTGGGGAAGCTGGTTTTGATGAGCATGATATTTTTAGTCCCCCAAGCATTGAGGAGAAAATTTACTTTGATGATACTTTGCCTCCCATTTATGATGATTATAATTATAGTAGTCTTTTGTTACCACCTGTTATGGAGGATAAATTTGATTATGATTACAATATACCTCCTATATTTGATAGCTACTTTGTTGAATTTGCTCCCACTACAATTAATAAGAATGACTATGCTGGGAGTAGTAATTATTTTATGCATGAGACTCATGATAAGAATGCTTTATGTGATAGTTATATTGTTGAGTTTGCTCATGTTGCTACTGAAAGTTATTATGAGAGAGGAAAATATGGTTGTAAAAAATTTCATGTTACTAAAACACCTCTCTATGTGCTGAAATTTTTGAAGCTACACTTGTTTTATCTTCCTATGCTTGTTACTTTGCTCTTCATGAACTTGTTTATTTACAAGATTCCTATGCATAGGAAGCATGTTAGACTTAAATGTGTTTTGAATTTGCCTCTTGATGCTCTCTTTTGCTTCAACTTCTATTTCTTGCGAGTGCATCATTAAAAATGCTGAGCCCATCTTAATGGCTATAAAGAAAGAACTTTTTGGGAGACAACCCATGTTTTTACTACAGTACTTTGTTTTATATTTGAGTCTTGGAAGTTGTTTACTACTGTAGCAACCTCTCCTTATCATGTTTTTGTGCCAAGTAAAGTTTCTATGTTAAAGTTGATGTTATATTTGGGATCGCTGCGCAGAAACAGCATTGCTGTCTGTCACGAATTCTGGCACAGGTCTCTGTAGAAAATTCGAAAAAATCTGCCAATTTACGAGCGTGATCCTCAGATATGTACGCAACTTTCATTAGTTTTGAGTTTTCCATTTGAGCAAGTATGGTTCCATTTTAAAATTCGTCTTTACGGACTGTTCTGTTTTTGACAGATTCTGCCTTTTATTTCGCATTGCCTCTTTTGCTATGTTGGATGAATTTCTTTGATCCATTAATGTCCAGCAGCTTTATGCAATGTCCAGAAGTGTAAAAAATGATTGTGTCACCTCTGAATGTGTGAATTATTAATTGTGCACTAACCCTCTAATGAGTTTGCTTGAAGTTTGGTGTGAAGGAAGTTTTCAAGGGTCAAGAGAGGAGTATGATATACTATGATCAAGAGGAGTGAAAGATCTAAGCTTGGGGATGCCCCCGTGGTTCATCCCTGCATATTCTAAGAAGACTCAAGCTGTCTAAGCTTGGGGATGCCCAAGGCATCCCCTTCTTCATCGACAACATCATCGAGTTCCTCCCCTGAAACTATATTTTTATTCAGTCACATCTTGTGTTCTTTACTTGGAGCGTCGGTTTGTTTTTGTTTTTGTTTTTGTTTTTGTTTGAATAAAATGGATCCTAGCATTCACTTTGTGCGAGAGAGACACGCTCCCTGTTGCATATGGACAAATATGTCCTTAGGCTTTACTCATAATGTTCATGGCGAAGTTTCTTCTTCGTTAAATTGTTATATGGTTGGAATTGGAAAATGCTACATGTAGTAATTCTAAAATGTCTTGGATAATGTGATACTTGGCAATTGTTGTGCTCATGTTTAAGCTCTTGCATCATATACTTTGCACCCATTAATGAAGAAATACATAGAGCTTGTTAAAATTTTGTTTGCATAATTGGTCTCTCTAAGGTCTAGATAATTTCTAGTAAAGAGGTTGAACAACAAGGAAGACGGTGTAGAGTCTTATAATTCTTACAATATGTTTTTATGTGAGTTTTGCTGCACCGGTTCATCCTTGAGTTTGCTTCAAATAACCTTGCTAGCCTAAACCTTGTATCGAGAGGGAATACTTCTCATGCATCCAAAATCCTTGAGCCAACCACTATGCCATTTGTGTCCACCATACCTACCTACTACATGGTATTTCTCCGCCATTCCAAAGTAAATTGCTTGAGTGCTACCTTTAAATAATTCAAAATTTATTACCTCTTATTTGTGTCAATGTTTTTATAGCTCATGAGGAAGTATGTGGTGTTTTATCTTTCGATCTTGTCATTTACTTTTGACAGACTTTCACAATGGACTAGTGGCACATCCGCTTATCCAATAATTTTGCAAAAAGAGCTGGCAATGGGGTTCCTAGCCCCAATTAATTAACTTTCATTAATAATTCTCTTCACATGTTTTGCTCTGATTCATCGATAAGCAACTTAATTTTGCAAATAGACACTCCTCCATGGTATGTGAATGTTGGAAGGCACCCGAGGATTCGGTTAGCCATGGCTTGTGTAAGCAAAAGGTTGGGAGGAGTGTCATCCATAAATAAAGAAAAACTAAACTAAAGTACATGTGTAAACAAAAGAGAAGAGGGATGATCTACCTTGCTGGTAGAGATAACGTCCTTCATGGGAGCCGCTCTTGAAAGTCTGGTTGATGAGGTAGTTAGAGTGCCCACTACCATTCGTTGAGAACAACAAACACCTCTCAAAATTTTACTTTTATGCTCTCTTTATGTTTTCAAAACCAAAGCTCTAGCACAAATATAGCAATCGATGCTTTCCTCCTTGAAGGACCTTTCTTTTACTTTTATTGTTGAGTCAGTTTACCTATCTCTCTCCACCTTAAGAAGCAAACACTTGTGTGAAATGTGCATTGATTCCTACATACTTGCATATTGCATTTGTTATATTACTCTATGTTGACAATATCCATGAGATATACATGTTATAAGTTGAAAGCAACCGCTGAAACTTAATCTTCCTTTGTGTTGCTTCAATACCTTTACTTTGATTTATTGCTTTATGAGTTAACTCTTATGCAAGACTTATTGATGCCTGTCTTGAAAGTACTATTCATGAAAAGTCTTTGCTTTATGATTCAGTTGTTTACTCATGTCATTACCATTGTTTTTGATCGCTACATTCATTACATATGTTTACAAATAGTATGATCAAGGTTATGATGGCATGTCACTTTAGAAATTATCTTTGTTATCGTTTTACCTGCTCGGGACGAGCAGAACTAAGCTTGGGGATGCTGATACGTCTCCAACGTATCGATAATTTCTTATGTTCCATGCCACATTATTGATGATATCTACATGTTTTATGCACACTTTATGTCATATTCGTGCATTTTCCGGAACTAACATATTAACAAGATGCCGAAGTGCCGCTCTCGTTTTCCGCTGTTTTTGGTTTCGGAAATCCTAGTAACGAAATATTCTCGGAATTGGACGAAATCAACGCCCGGGTTCCTATTTTGCCCGGAAGCATCCGAACACCCGAGAGTCGCCGGAGGGGGCCACACAGGCCCCGGATGATAGGCCGGCGCGGCCCAGGCCCCGGCCGCGCCGCCTTATGGTGTCGTCGCCCCTTCGACCTTCCGACGCTGCCCTTTCGCCTATATAAAGCCCCCGCGTCGAAAACCCTTACGGAGGAAGCCACGGTACGAGAAACCTTCCGGAGCCGCCGCCATCGCGAAGCCAAGATCCGGGGACAGGAGTCTCTGTTCCGGCACGCCGCCGGACGGGGAAGTGCCCCCGGAAGGCTTCTCCATCGACACCGCTGCCCATCTCCACCGCCATCTTCATCACCGCTGCTGCTCCCATGAAGAGGGAGTAGTTCTCCATCGAGGCTCGGGGCTGTACCGGTAGCTATGTGGTTCATCTCTCTCCTATGTGCTTCAATACAATAATCTCATGAGCTGCCTTACATGATTGAGATTCATATGATGATGCTTGTAATCTAGATGTCATTATGCTAGTCAAGTGAGTTTTACTTATGTGATCTCCGGAGACTCCTTGTCCCACGTGTGTGAAGGTGACAGTGTGTGCACCGTGTGGGTCTCTTAGGCTATATTTCACAGAATACTTATTCACTGTTATGAATGGCATAGTGAAGTGCTTATTTATATCTCTTTATGATTGCAATGTGTTTTGTATCACAATTTATCTATGTGCTACTCTAGCAATGTTATTAAAGTAGTTTTATTCCTCCTGCACGATGTAATGGTGACAGGTGTGTGCATCCGTGTTAGTACTTGGTTTATGCTATGATCATGATCTCTTGTAGATTGCGAAGTTAACTATTGCTATGATAGTATTGATGTGTATTATTCCTCCTACATAAGCATGAAGGTGACAGAGTGTGCATGCTACATTAGTACTTGGTTTAGTCGTATTGATCTATCTTACACTCTAAGGTTACTTAAATATGAACATTGAATTGTGGAGCTTGTTAACTCCGGCATTGAGGGTTCGTGTAATCCTACGCAATGTGTTCATCATCCAACAAGAGTGTAGAGTATGCATTTATCTATTCTCGTTATGTGATCAATGTTGAGAGTGTCCACTAGTGAAAGTCTAATCCCTAGGCCTTGTTCCTAAATACCGCTATCACTGCTTGTTACTCGTTTTACTCGAATTACTACTGCTGCGTTACTACTGCATGTTTACTTCCTGCAATATTACTACCATCAACCGCACGCCAGCGAGCTATTTTCTGGCGCCGTACTACTGCTCATATTCATTCATACCACTTGTATTTCACTATCTCTTCGCCGAACTAGTGCACCTATTAGGTGTGTTGGGGACACAAGAGACTTCTTGCTTTGTGGTTGCAGGGTTGCTTGAGAGGGATATCTTTGACCTCTTCCTCCCTGAGTTCGATAAACCTTGGGTAATCCACTTAAGGGAAACTTGCTGCTATTCTACAAACCTCTGCTCTTGGAGGCCCAACACTGTCTACAAGAATAGAAGCACCCGTAGACATCAATCAACAGTGGGATTTGTCCATCCCGATGACGGATAGATATACTCTGGGCCCTCTCGGTGGAATGTCGTCTAATGTCTTGCAAGCATATGAATAAGTTCATAAGAGACCACATACCACGGTACGAGTAAAGAGTACTTGTCAGGAGACGAGGTTGAACAAGGTATAGTGTGATACCGATGATCAAACCTCGGACAAGTAAAATATCGCGTGACAAAGGGAATTGGTATCGTATGTGAATGGTTCATTCGATCACTAAAGTCATCGTTGAATATGTGAGAGCCATTATGGATCTCCAGATCCCACTATTGGTTATTGGTCGGAGTGAGTACTCAACCATGTCCGCATAGTTCGCGAACCGTAGGGTGACACACTTAAAGTTGGATGTTGAAATGGTAGAACTTGAATATGGAATGGAGTTCGAATATTTGTTCGGAGTCCCGGATGAGATCCCGGACATCACGAGGAGTTCCGAATGGTCCGGAGAATAAGATTCATATATAGGATGTCATTTTATGTGAATTAAAATGATGCGGAAGGTTCTATGGAAGGTTCTAGAAGGTTCTAGAAAAGTCCGGAAGAAACCACCTAGGAAGGTGGAGTCCACATGGGACTCCACCTCCATGGCCGGCCAACCCTAGAGGGGTGGAGTCCCAAGTGGACTCCCCCTTAGGGGCCGGCCACCCCCCCATATGGAAGGTGGAATTCCCACCTCTAGTGGGAATCCTAGCTTGGGAAGGTTTCCCACCATATGGAAGGTTTTGGGTTCGGGTCTTATTCGGAGACTTGTAGTCCAACACTTGGGGCTTCCACCTATATAATGAGGGGCCAAGGGGAGGGGGCCGGCCACACCAAAGCCACCACCTTGGCCGCCCCCTTTAGTGGCCGGCCACCCCTCTCCCCAAACCCTAGCGGCCTCTCTCCTCCACCACGTCCCGCACGCTTAGCGAAGCTCCGCCGGACTTCTTCACCGCCACCGACACCACGCCGTCGTGCTGTCGGATTCAAGAGGAGCTACTACTTCCGCTGCCCGCTGGAATGGGGAGGTGGACGTCGTCTTCATCAACAACCGAACGTGTGACCGAGTACGGAGGTGCTGCCCGTTCGTGGCGCCGTGATCAAGATCTTCTACGCGCTTTGCAAGCGGCAAGTGATCGTCTACCGCAGCAACAAGAGCCTCATCTTGTAGGCTTTGGAATCTCTTCAAGGGTGAGACTCGATAATCCCCTCGTTGCTACCGTCTTCTAGATTGCATCTTGGCTTGGATTGCGTGTTCGCGATAGGAAATTTTTTGTTTTCTATGCTACGTTTTCCTACAGTTACTGCATCCAACTAGCTCTAAGTAGGTAGGGAGGTGGATTGCACCACCTAAAGGGCTGGTAAAGATTAAAGTTGATGCAGCAGTGCGGAAGACAGACAACTCTGGAGCAATTGCAGATGTTTGCAGATCGGCAGTAGGGGAGTTCCTAGGAGCCTCAACTGTGGTTGTTCGAGGGATCTCGGACCCGGCAACCCTTAAGGTGATGGCTTTCCGTGAGGCTCTCTCCTTGGCACTCGACCTCCAGGTGAACAAGGTGCGTATTGCGTCTGATTGCATGGAGATAATAAACATCCTAGAAGGCAATTATACAGGAAAATTCAGTAGTGCTATTCATGAGATACAGTCTAGGGAAAGCAGACTTCGATGAAGTCTCCTTTGAAGGAGTTCGAATAAGGAAGCACATGGGTTAGCCAGACCTTCTGTTAGTCGTGATACAAGCCGCCATGTTTGGCTTATTCAGTCGCCAGAAAAAAATTATATTCCCATTAACATTTAATTTGAATAAAGTGGTGGTCTTTCCCTAAAAAAGGCAAATGTGTTATTTATCCAATTTACACATTGGAAATTAAAGTCATTTTCCGCTGCTAAGCTTCATTAATTGTAAGGATTTCTATTTTCGTGCCCTCGGGTCCTTAGTTGCGCTCAGTTTTCCCCAGCCGCTTAGTTTTTCCACAGTTTCGCCCAAGCCCTTGTCTGAAACTCTCACAAGTGCTCGAACGGCTGGTTGGCCGATGGTCAACAAATTTGACCGTTATCTGTTGACTAGTGGGGCCACGTAGAGCCTGCAAAGACATGTCATATCATCCATCTTTGTTTGACTGTAAGCATCGCTGTATCCCTGACCAAAACGCGGACGAGTGGGGCTTCGGTATATCGAATGACAAGTGGGGCCATGACACTGATACAAGGGGCAATACACGGGTAGGATTAGATTTTCAAATGGAGCTCTACAGCGATGGCACGGAGGAGGTGGCCTGCGGGGTGCCGAGATGAGATCGACGTCCACAAAGAACTGCATGAGGCGAGACCAGACGCATTAGATAGATATGAACTAGACGCGTTTAACCATGCAAAGAAGAGAAGAAATGGTCGAGGACATCAACGACTACCTCAACACTTTGACTAACGGTGTCGGACACGAATGCAAGCAATGTAGAGAAAACTAGTGTCTCTCCTTTTCTTGCGTGTATAGATGGGTGCTAGGGGAGTGTGGTGGCGAAGGGAAAGACCTCGCCGGTGGTCTGTGGCGTCCAGCATAGCGGGGCGGCGTGGCCATGCCCATAGCGGCGTGCATGTTCGGCATTGCCATCAGTATGTACGTTCGGCATTGGCCTCGGCGGTATCTCTGGTGTGTCAGTGATCGAATGAGGGGGTGGGATTGAGGGTGCATCCCGATGGTGACCTAGCAATGGCGGCGAGCATAGCCGTTCTGACCATGCCGATATCGGCATCGACATCGTTTAGAGGCCGTGGTGCTCGAATCAAGATGGGATTTGTTTCTTGTACGCCAAAATGAATTTGAAACAAGTTTCCTGTTGAAGGTTAGGTAATATACGAAAGTTTGTAACTAAAAATTTTACTAGCACCATGGTGAGGTTCTTTTTGATTGAGCTATACGGTTCGGCAATCATGTATGGAAAATTTGGGGTCATTTGGAGATGTTCGAAAAAATCACTTTGCTTAAGCGCATGCCGTTTCATCTCACTGAAACCAGTTTTTGTAACAAGGTGATTTTTTCTACCTTCTCTAAATGACCTCAAATTTCATACAGATGATATTCTATACAGAGATAGATATATTGTTTTGTTTTTACATTTTTTGAACTTTATATTTTCTTTTATAATACCCAGTTGATTTTCAGGTCAAAACCTCGAAAAACTACATCATGTATGGCATCATTTTCACCCTAAATTTCAAATTTTGTGAAACTTTTTAGATATTCCTTGTTGTTACAGGTATGGCATCATGTATGCCAAACTTGGTTAGGTCTCACTGAAACCAGCTTTTGTAACAAGTTAGGTTTTTTCGACCTTCTGTAAATGACCTCAAAAATCATACAGATGATCTTCTATACAAAGATAGGTAAATTGTTTCGTTTTTACATTTTTTGGACTTTTATTTCCCTTTATAATACTCAGTTGATTTTCAGGTCAAAACCTCAAAAGTTAACATAAGTAGATGGTGAACCCTCCCAAACTTCAAATACAGAGATAGATAGATTGTTTCGTTTATCATTTTTAGCGTGAAAAGTAATGGCTACAACAAATCGGTGATGGTTTATCATTTTTAGCGTCAAAAGTAATGGCCACAACAAATCGGTGATGGTTTATCATCTTTTGCGTGAAAAGTAATGGCCACAACAAATCGGTGATGGTTTATCATTTTTTGCGTGAAAAGTAATGGCCACAACAAATCGGTGATGGTTTATCATTTTTTGCGTGAAAAGTAATGGCCACAAAAAATCGGTGATGGTTTATCATTTTTTGCGTGAAAAGTGATGGCTACAAGAAATCGATGACGGTTTATCATTTTTTGCGTGAAAAGTAATGCCTAAAAGAGTTTATAATTTGTAGCGCGTGAAAAATAATACAAAAAACCAAACTTGCTGAATCCGGTGGAAAACTGGGTATTTAACATACATAGAGGGTGGAAGCTAGCCGCCGACAGACAGAGAGAGGGTGGTGGCCCCGATCAGAGAGAGAGGGGTTATCCTGCCCGTTAGATCATACGATCAACGGCCGGCGGGCACTGATGACCCACAAGTATAGGGGATCGCAACAGTCTTCGAGGGAAGTAAAACCCAAATTTATCGATTCGACACAAGGGGAAGCAAAGAATACTTATAAGCCTTAACAACTGAGTTGTCAATTCAGCTGCACCTGGAAAAGCACTAGTAACAGGGGTGATGTGAAAGCAGAAGTAATATGGGAGCAATAGTAATAGTAACAAAGCAGCAGTAGCAGTAACACAGAGGAGATGGCACCAGAAAATAGTTGATACTACTTCCAATGACATACAAAACGAGTATAGGATGATAAGAGATGGACCGGGGTTCCCAGCTATCTACACTAGTGGTAACTCTCCATTAACAAGTGTTGGGTGAACAAATTACAGTTGGGCAATTGATAGGATTGAAATAGCATTAAGACAGAACATCAAGTTTATTAATCATGTAGGCATGTTTTCCATATATAGTCATACGTGCTCACAATGAGAAACTTGCATAACATCTTTTGTCCTACCAGCTCGGTGGCAGCCGGGCCTCAAGGGAATCTATCGGCTATTAAGGTACTCCTTTTAATAGAGCACCGGAGCAAAGCATTAACACTTGGTGAAAACATGTGATCCTCATATCTAAGCCTTCCCCTCAAGTTATCCCGATTCGCTGTCACCCCGGGGCCTCGGGTTCCGGACATAGACATGTGCAAACAACTTGTAGATACAATCTAAGCAATAATTATAGAGCTCAAATCTAAGATCATGCCACTCGTGCACTAATGACAAGCATTAAACACAACAAGATTGCAGCAACAATAACTTCACAAACTTATATAGATAGACCGATCATAATGTAACAATTCATCGGATCCCAACAAACACAACACCGATTACATCAGATGGATCTCAATCATGTAAGGCAGCTCATGAGATCATTGTATTGAAGTACATGGGAGAGAGTACCAACTAGCTACAGCTAGAACCCTTAGTCCATGGGGGAACTACTCACGGAGCATGATGGAGGCGGTGGCGTCGATGGAGATGGCTTCCGGGGCACTTCCCCGTCCCGGCGGCGTGCCGGAACAGAGATTCTGTCCCCCGAAATGGAGTTTCGCGATGGCGGCGGCGCCCCTGGAGTCTTTTTGGAGTTTCGTCAATTGGTATCGAGTTTTTAGGTCGCGAGGGATTTTATAGGCGAAGAGGCGACGCAAGGGGGTGCCTGGGGGGCCCACCCCATAGGGCGGCGCGCCCCCCTCCTTGGCCGCGCCGCCAGGTGGTGTGGGGGCCCTGGGCCTCCTCTCCGGCTCCCCTTCGGTGTTCTGTTCCGTCTCGGTGAAATAAGATGTTTGGCTTTTGTTTCGTCGAATTCCGAGAATATTGCCCGAACAGCCTTTCTGGAACCAAAAACAACAGAAAACAGGAACTGGCACTTCGGCATCTTGTTAATAGGTTAGTCCGGGAAAATGCATAAAATCATTATAAAGTGTGAGAAAAACATGTAGGTATTGTCATAAAACTAGCATGGAACATCAGAAATTATAGATACGTTGGAGGCGTATCAGGCACGATCCGCGTGACAAGGGCTAAATCAATCAGGGCAAGGTTGGGCGTTTGTGAGAATTTGTGAAGGGAGAGGGCAAAACATAGTAGTATCAAGAAACCAAGGGCACGTGATGTTACCTGCCAAAACCCACCGGCGAGCAGTGGTTAAGCAACACGAAGAGCCGGGAGGCTGCCAAGACTGCTGGGTGGGCCCTGGTCCCTCGACGTCGTCCCGCAAAGTTCCGGCACACGTCCTGGCGGTTGCAAGGGCGTGCCACCTGACCTATACCTGGTCGGGAAGGTGTTGGATTGCTTCGATTAGTCTCCTGCATGGTAGACACGTAAACATTAAATACGAGCCCGATCGGATCTCAGGTTGCCCTGTGGATCGGCTCAAAGAGCCGATCACCCCATGATTCACGTTGGGTTTACGATGACATGGGGCTCCTGCTTGATCAACACAAAGTTAAACCAATCCACGACAGTTTAGGGTTTTCACCGTATGATCGGAACATCCTACGCGTAGTTGAGCCTAATAGACACGAAAGAAGATAGAAAGCTAACACTAAAAGAGGCCTAAAAACCAACATTAAGTTAATTCCCGGAACAATCCCTCTTAGAGCTAACAAACTATACCTTACGCACTACCGGATCGTTCAACCCGTTTGCAAAGCCTAACCATACGGATATTAAACTAATCCTTGAAAAAACAAGGAGCAACTATAACAGATTGGATCTACTAAACGACGAACAAGCAAGATGTTGCCCTTACACCTGGATAGGTATAAGGGCAGCTAGATATCGAGGGACGGCATAGCTAAGCAAATATGTGTAAGAAAAAGCACCAATGCAAGCCCCAAAATACCTACGATAAGTAGTGTTACTCGCCATCAACAACGCTTCAGCACGAGTAACACAAGATAAACGAATAAACGTACGCTGCCTAGATCGCAAGATGCGATCTAGGCAGCATGATGCTTACCCGGAAGAAACCCTCGAAACAAGGGGTGGCGATGCGCCTGGTTTGTGTTTGTTGTGAACGTGATTGTCCTTCTTTCTCAATAACCCTAGGTACATATTTATAGTCCAAGGGACTTTCTAATTCGGGCGTGCACCTAACCGTGCACGGGTTAAACTCTATCTTTTAATTCTAAACTAAGATGCAATCTACTATAATTTATAGATACACGGGCAATCTAGCCCAAACTCTTCGTGCAAGGCCGTTTCAGAGTCGCTCCACGTGTACATCATTCAAGCCCATCTCAATTACGGCCCATCTCCTGATTTGGCCAAAATCTGGTGATAACACATGCCCCCTCGTTTTGGCAATGATAATTTCAAAACCATTCTGTTTTTCCTTCGAAGGGTCATGTCGTGGCAGAGCAGAACCGCTTCAGTATCTTTCATCATGATACCCTGTCCTCTCAACTTCTGCACGATTCGTCAGTTTTTTGGCACCACATCCTCGGAAATCACCACAACATTAAATTTCCAGCACGTCCCCTTTATTTAACCGTATCAAACAGTTTGCTTCTTCATCCTCTGCTCCGCACCAGCCATTGGCAAAAAACCCTCCTCTGCAGCCATGTCTTCCTCCTCCTCCTCTGCTTCATCGGCCCTTTCTCTCCACTCCTCTTCCTCGAGTGAGCCGGTTCCAGGGTACGACCAAATAGAAGCGTACAATAGACGCGCTCCCAAGCATTGGGATGAGCAGGAGTGGGACTTCGATTTCGTGCCAGACGGTCCACCCGAGCTCCTTATCTGGTCAGATGGTGACCTGCCCCTAACTGACGGGGAGGACGACCTCTAGTTCCTCATTGACGGAGAACTGGAAGCGAAGAGCGATGATGACCCCTCCTTCTAGGGTAAACTCACCTCCTCCGCCGAAGAGGAAGAAGAGGACGACGAGGACGACGACACCTCCGCCGGCAAGAAGGAGGAAAAGGAGGATGGCTCCTCCTTCCTCCTCTGACGAGCCGCCGGCAAAGCGCTTCCGCGGCTGGGCTTGGTCAGATGACGATGAAGACGACGATGATGAGGAAGAAGAAGCCCCCGTTGAAGGCTACGGCAGCAGCGACAAAGAACTCATCAGCAGCAGTGACGGCGGCAACCACGGCGACAGCGAGGACAGCGACAGCCCTTAGAATAGGGACGACTAGCATAGGATTAGCAGTAATCTGTTCTCCTTCTGCTCCCCTTTCCCTGAGCAATCGTCTCCCCTTTGTAAGAAATCCCCTTTTTAATCAATGAAGAATGATTCCTCGAAAAGCCGATGGCAATACATCGGTCTTTACCCAAATCGCCAATAAAACCAGTTGTTCCTTAAAATCAAATGGTGCCCTGATACTCGCGTATGACAGTTGTTCCTCTATAGTCGATGACTGCGCATCGGCTGTTTTTATTCTAAAGTCGATGTCTGTGCATCGGCTGTTGCCCAAAAATTTTAAAAAATTTTACTGGCCGATTTCATGTATCGGCCTCCATATCTTACTGCCCATCATCCCACATGCTTGGGAAGTACTTCTTGAGGTGCTGGCCATTGACAGCCACTGGGAATTTCACACCATCCAACTGCTCGAGCATGTATGCATTACCCTTTAAAACCTGATCGACTTTGTATGGGCCGTGCCAATTTGGAGACCATTTACCATATATTTTGTCCTTAGTCCCCAATGGCAATACAGCTTCCCATACCAGATCGCCAACCTGGAACACCTTTGGCTTCACCTTCTTATTATATGCGCGAGCCACTTTGGCTTTATTCTCCTTGATTTTCTCAAGCGACCAAAGTCTAAGTTCCGTTGCATCCTCAATGCTGTCACTCATCAGGGCTGCATATTCTTCAGTAGTCAAATCATTCTGAAATGTAACCCGTCTCGACCCAGCCTTGATTTCCCAGGGTAACACAGCTTCTTGTCCGTAGACCAGATGGTATGCGAGGTTTTTATTGCTCCATGACACGACATGCGATAAGCCCATAATGCTTCTGACAATACCTCGTGCCAACGTCTAGGATGCTCGTCGATCTTCCTTTTAATCAGCTTGATCAGACTTTTGTTGGACGCTTCAGCCTGTCCATTTGCTTGAGCATAATATGGAGACGATCGGATCAGCTTGATTCCCATATCCTCGCAGAACTTTCTAAACTCCTTAGAAACGAAGACCGAACCTCCATCGGTCGTGATAGTCTGGGGAATACCAAATCTGTGAATGACATGCTCCCTCACGAAATCGATAACATCTGATGATGCCACTGCCTTCATAGGGACGGCCTCCACCCATTTAGTAAAATAATCTGTAATGGCCAGAACCCATACATGGCCTTTGCTCGAAGGAGGATGTATCTTGCCGATCATATCCATGCCCCACCCTCGGAACGGCCACGGCTTGATGATGGGATTCATCGCTGATGCAGGTATCATCTGAATGCTCCCAAACTTCTGACATGCTTGACACCCTTTATAGTACTTGAAACAATCTTCAAGCATGGTGGGCCAATAAAATCCCGATCGCCTGATCAGCCACTTCATCTTATGAGCCGATTGATGAGTTCCACAGGCACCCTCATGCACCTCATGTAAGAGCCGATTGGACTCGGCTGGTCCCAAACATTTGAGAAGTAACCCTTCCAAAGTCCTGTAGAACATGTCATCACCGATCAGGACGTACTTCATGGCCCTGTATCTTATCCGTTTAGGTGCCCCCGAGCCGGATCTTTCAAGTAATTGAAGATATCGGCTCTCCAGTCATCAGGTTCCATGAACTGCACCTGAAAATCGGCTTCATCTGCCACGTCCTTGTATCCTGACGCCGTTTGTGCGAGGTCGTTCACCTCGGTATTTCGCGACCATGGGATCCAATGGAAGTTTATATACCTGAACTGTGCCATCTGCTCACGGCATTGTATCCATAATGGGAAGAGCAACTCGCTCTCACACTTGTATTCCTCCGTGAGTTGAGAAATCACCAACTTGGAATCCCCGAAGATCTCAACTGCCTCTGCCCCAGCGTCCAATAGCAACTCCATTCCCTTGCACATCGCTTCATACTCAGTGATACGTCTCCAACGTATCTATAATTTCTTATGTTCCATGCTACTTTATTGATGATATCTACATGTTTTATACACATTATATGTCATTATTATGCGTTTTCCGGAACTAACCTATTGACGAGATGCCGAAGGGCCAGTTCCTGTTTTCTGCTGTTTTTGGTTCCAGAAATCCTAGTAAGGAAATATTCTCGGAATCGGACGAAATCAATGCCCAGGTTCCTATTTTGCCCGGAAGCATCCAGAACACCCGAGAGCCGCCAGAGAGAAGCCCTGGGGGCCCCACACAACACCCTGGCGCGGCCAGAGGGGGGGCCGCGCCGCCTTAGTGTGTGGGCCCACCAGGCCCCCTCCGAGGCTGCCCTTTCGCCTATATAAGGTCCCTGACCTAAAAACCCCGGGCGGAATAAGCCACGGTACGAGAAAAGTTCCAGAGCCGCCGCCATCGCGAAGCCAAGATCTGGGGGACAGGAGTCTCTGTTCCGGCACGCCGCTGGGACGGGGAAGTGCCCCCGGAAGGCTTTTCCATCAACACCACCGCCATCTTCATCAACGCTGCTGCTCCCATGAGGAGGGAGTAGTTCTCCATCGAGGCTCGGGGCTATACCGGTAGCTATGTGGTTCATCTCTCTCCTATGTACTTCAATACAATAATCTCATGAGCTGCCTTACATGATTGAGATTCATATGATGATGCTTGTAATCTAGATGTCATTATGCTAGTCAAGTGGGTTTTACTTATGTGATCTCCGGAGACTCCTTGTCCCACGTGTGTAAAGGTGACAAGTGTGTGCACCGTGTGGGTCTCTTAGGCTATATTTCACGAGAATACTTATTCACTATTATGAATGGCGTAGTGAAGTGCTTATTTATATCCCTTTATGATTGCAATGTGTTTTGTATCACTATTTATCTATGTGCTACTCATGTGATGTTATTAAAGTAGTCTATTCCTCCTGCATGGTGTAATGGTGACGAGTGCGTGCATCGTGTAGTTCTTGTCGTAGATTATGATCATAATCTCTTGTAGATTGTGGAGTTAATTGTCATTATGATAGTATTGATGTGATCTATGCCTCCTTCGTAGTGTGATGGTGACAGTGTGCATGCTATGTTAGTACTTGGTTTATTTTGCAAAGATCTATTATGCTCTAAGGTTACTTAAATATGAATATAGAATGTTGTGGAGCTTGTTAACTCCGGCATTGAGGGTTCGTGTAATCCTACACAATTAGTGGTGTTCATCATCCAACAAGAGTGTATGTAGCACAAAGGAAAGAGAACTTATTTATTATGTGATCAATGTTGAGAGTGTCCACTAGTGAAAGTATTATCCCTAGGCCTTGTTTCCACCACAAAGAATTGCTTCCTACGCCAGCAAGCTATTTTCTGGCGCCGCTTGTTTACTTGTTTTTACTGCATCTTTACTTTCTGCAATATTACCACCATCTATACCACTCTGTGTTTTACTATCTCTTCGCCGAACTAGTGCACCTATACATCCGACAAGTGTATTAGGTGTGTTGGGGACACAAGAGACTTCTTGTTTCGTGATTGCGGGGTTGATTGAGAGGGATATCTTTGACCTCTTCCTCCCCGAGTTCGATAAACCTTGGGTGATCCACTTAAGGGAAAACTTGCTGCTTGTTCTACAAACCTCTGCTCTTGGAGGCCCAACACTGTCTACAAGAATAGAAGCACCCGTAGACATCAAGCTATTTTCCGAGCGCCGTTGCCGGGAGGAAAGGTAAAAGGTACTCACACTCCGGATCTCGGCTACTAAGCTATTTTCCGGCGCCGTTGTAAGTACTCGAAGCTATTTCCTTTAGATCCTGCAATTGCATCTTTTTGTTTCTTGTTTACACTAGTAAGTCATAATGGAAAACAACAAAAATATGAGAGATCTTTATGAACTTTATCTTGAATTAGGACATGATGTGTTTGAAGAGAGAATTAAAAACCCATGGAACTTTATATGCATGCTAATGGGAATGTTATTAATATGAATGCTTTGAACACCATTGTTGCTAATGCTATGGAAAATTCTAAGCTTGGGGAGGTCGGTTTTGATGAAAATGATCTCTTTAGCCCTCCGGGTATTGAGGAGAAAGTTTATGTTGATTATGATATGCCTCCCATTTATGATGATTATAATGATAGTGGTCTTTTGGTACCGCCTACTATGGAGAGTAAATTTTATTATGATTATACTATGCCTCCTACACTTGATGAGAATAATAATGATAGCTACTTTGTTGAATTTGCTCCCACTACAACTAATAAAATTGATTATGCTTATGTGGAGAGTAATTATTTTATGCATGAGACTCATGATAAGAATGCTTTAAGTGATAGTTATATTGTTGAGTTTGCTCATGATGCTACTGAAAGTTATTATGAGAGAGGAAAATATGGTTGTAGAAATTTTCATGTTACTAAAACACCTCTCTATGTGCTGAAATTTTTGGAGTTACACTTGTTTTGTCTTCCTATGCTTGCCACTATACTCTTCATGAACTTGTTTATTTACAAGATTCCTATGCATAGGAAGCATGTTAGACTTAAATTTGTTTTGAATTTGCCTCTTGATGCTCTCTTTTTGCTTCAAATACTATTTCTTGCGAGTGCATCATAAAAACTGCTGAGCCCATCTTAATGGCTATAAAGAAAGAACTTCTTGGGAGATAACCCATGTGTTTATTTTGCTACAGTACTTTTATTTTGTATTTGTGTCTTGGAAGTTGTTACTACTGTAGCAACCTCTCCTTATCATGTTTTTGTGCCAAGTAAAGTCTCTATGGTAAAGTTGATGCTAGATTTGGATTGCTGCGCAGAAACAAGCATTGTCTGTCTGTCACGAATTTGAGCAGAAGTCTCCGTAAAAAAATCAAAAAAATCTGCAAATTTACGTGTGTGATCCTGCGAGATATGTACGCAACTTTCATTAGTTTTGAGTTTTTCCGTTTGAGCAAGTTAAGTGCCCCTTTCAGATTCATCCGTACGGACTGTTCGTTTTTGACAGATTCTGCCTTTTATTTCGCATTGCCGCTTTTGCTTTGTTGAATGGGTTTCTTTGTTCCATTAACTTTCAGAAGTTTTGTGCAATGACCAGAAGTGTAAAGAATGATTGTGTCACCTCTGAACATGTGAATTTTGATTATGCACTAACCCTCTAATGAGTTTGCTTGAAGTTTGGTGTGGAGGAAGTTTTCAAGGGTCAATAGAAGAAGGTGATATAATGTGATCGAGAAGAGTGAAAGGTCTAAGCTTGGGGATGCCCCGGTGGTTCATCCCTGCATATTTTAAGAAGACTCAAGCATCTAAGCTTGGGGATGCCCAAGGCATCCCCTTCTTCATCGACAACTTATCAGGTTTCTTCTAGTGAAACTATATTTTTATTCCATCACATCTTATGTACTTTATTTGGAGCGTCTGTTTGTTTTTGTTTCTGTTTTTGTTTGAATAAATGCTTGTGTGGGAGAGAGACACGCTCCGCTGGTTCGTATGAACACATGTGTTCTTAGCTTTTAATGTTCATGGCGAAGGTTGAAACTGCTTCGTTAATTGTTATATGGTTGGAAACAGAAAATGCTACATGTAGTAATTGGTAAAATGTCTTGGATAATGTGATACTTGGCAATTATTGTGCTCATGTTTAAGCTCTTGCATCATATACTTTGCACCCATTAATGAAGAAATACATAGAGCTTGCTAAAATTTGGTTTGCATGTTTGGTCTCTCTAAGGTCTAGATAATTTCTAGTATTGAGTTTTGAACAACAAGGAAGACGGTGTAGAGTCTTATAATGTTTACAATATGTCTTTTATGTGAGTTTTGCTGCACTGGTTCATCCTTGAGTTTGCTTCAAATAACCTTGCTAGCCTAAACCTTGTATCGAGAGGGAATACTTCTCATGCATCCAAAATCCTTGAGCCAACCACTATGCCATTTGTGTCCACCATACCTACCTACTACATGGTATTTCTCTGCCATTCCAAAGTAAATTGCTTGAGTGCTACCTTTAAACAATTCAAAAGTTATTACCTCTTATTTGTGTCAATGTTTTATAGCTCATGAGGAAGTATGTGGTGTTTATCTTTCAATCTTGTTGGGCAACTTTCACCAATGGACTAGTGGCTTCATCCGCTTATCCAATAATTTTGCAAAAAGAGCTGGCAATGGGATTCCCAGATCCCAAATTAATTAACAAAAATAGACACTCCTCCATGGTATGTGATTGTTGGACGGCACCGAAGGATTCGGTTAGCCATGGCTTGAGAAAGCAAAGGTGGGGAGGAGTGTCATCATAATAAAACTAAAATAAAAAGACACTCCTTCATGGTATGAGATTGTTGGCGGGCACCCGAGGATTCGGTTAGCCATGGTTTGTGAAAGAAAGGTTGGAAGGAGTGCCACACAAAAATAAAAATAAAATGGGAGCCGCTCTTTGAAGGTTTGTCTGGCAAGGGGGTTAGAGTACCCACTACCATTCGTTGACAACAACAAACACCTCTCAAAATTTTACTTTTTATGCTCTCTATATGTTTTCAAAACCAAAGCTCTAGCACAAATATAGCAATCAATGCTTCCCTCTGCGAAGGGCCATTCTTTTACTTTTATTGTTGAGTCAGTTCACCTATTTCTCTCCATCTCAAGAAGCAAACACTTGTGTGAACTGTGCATTGATTCTTACATACTCGCATATTGCACTTGTTATATTACTTTACATTGACAATATCCATGAGATATACATGTTATAAGTTGAAAGCAACCGCTGAAACTTAATCTTCCTTTGTGTTGCGTCAATACCTCTACTTTGAATTATTGCTTTATGAGTTAACTCCTATGCAAGACTTATTGATGCTTGTCTTGAAAGTACTATTCATGAAAAGTCTTTGCTTTATGATTCATTTGTTTACTCATGTCATTACCATTGTTTTGATCGCTGCATTCATCTCATATGCTTACAATAGTATGATCAAGTTTATGACGGCATGTCACTTCAAAAATTATCTTTGTTATCGTTTTACCTGCTCGGGACGAGCAGAACTAAGCTTGGGGATGCTGATACGTCTCCAACGTATCTATAATTTCTTATGTTCCATGCTACTTTATTGATGATATCTACATGTTTTATACACATTATATGTCATTATTATGCGTTTTCCGGAACTAACCTATTGACGAGATGCCGAAGGGCTAGTTCCCGTTTTCGCTGTTTTTGGTTCCGAAATCCTAGTAAGGAAATATTCTCGGAATCGGACGAAATCAATGCCCAGAGTTTCTATTTTGCCCGAAGCATCCAGAACACCCGAGAGCCGCTGCAGAGAAGCCCCTGGGGCCCCACACAACACCCGGCGCGCCGAGGGGGGCGCGCCGCCTTAGTGTGTGGGCCCACCAGGCCCCCTCCGAGGCTGCCCTTTCGCCTATATAAGGTCCCTGACCTAAAAACCCCGGACGGAATAAGACACGGTACGAGAAAAGTTCCAGAGCCGCCGCCATCGCGAAGCCAAGATCTGGGGGACAGGAGTCTCTGTTCCGGCACGCCGCTGGGACGGGGAAGTGCCCCCGGAAGGCTTTTCCATCAACACCACCACCATCTTCATCAACGCTGCTGCTCCCATGAGGAGGGAGTAGTTCTCCATCGAGGCTCGGGGCTGTACCGGTAGCTATGTGGTTCATCTCTCTCCTATGTACTTCAATACAATAATCTCATGAGCTGCCTTACATGATTGAGATTCATATGATGATGCTTGTAATCTAGATATCATTATGCTAGTCAAGTGGGTTTTACTTATGTGATCTCCGGAGACTCCTTGTCCCACGTGTGTAAAGGTGACAAGTGTGTGCACCGTGTGGGTCTCTTAGGCTATATTTCACGAATACTTATTCACCGTTATGAATGGCGTAGTGAAGTGCTTATTTATATCCCTTTATGATTGCAATGTGTTTTGTATCACTATTTATCTATGTGCTACTCATGTGATGTTATTAAAGTAGTCTATTCCTCCCGCATGGTGTAATGGTGACAAGTGTGTGCATCGTGTAGTTCTTGTCGTAGATTATGATCATAATCTCTTGTAGATTGTGGAGTTAATTGTCATTATGATAGTATTGATGTGATCTATGCCTCCTTCGTAGTGTGATGGTGACAATGTGCATGCTATGTTAGTACTTGGTTTATTTTGCAAAGATCTATTATGCTCTAAGGTTACTTAAACATGAATATCGAAGGTTGTGGGAGCTTGTTAACTCCGGCATTGAGGGTTCCTGTAGCCCTGACACAATTAGTGGTGTTCATCATCTAACAAGAGTATATGTAGTAATTAAGGAAAATACTTATTTATTATGTGATCAATTATGAGAGTGTCCACTAGTGAAAGTATGATCCTAGGCCTTGTTTCCACCACAAAGAATTGCTTCCTACCGCCATATGGCTATTTTCTTGGCACCGCTTGCTTACTCGTTTTACCACATCTTTCACTTTCCGCCACATACCACCATCTATACCACACTCGTGTTTTACTATCTCTTCGCCAAACTAGTGCACCTATACATCTCGACAAGTGTATTTGATGTGTTGGGGACACAAGAGACTTCTTGCTTTGTGGTTGCAGTGGTTGCTTGAGAGGGATATCTTTGACCTCTTCCTCCCCGAGTTCGATAAACCTTGGGTGATCCACTTAAGGGAAAACTTGCCGCCGTTCTACAAACCTCTCGCTCTTGGAGGCCCAACACCGTCTCACAAGAATAGAAGCACCCGTAGACATCACCGGCGCACCGCCCGGTGCGCCCGGCAGATGGGCCAGCCATCACCGGCCCGTTCGCAGCGGCGGGCTCGTTGTGCGCCGGCAATGGGCCTTTAGGTGCGCCGCGGTAGGCCTTCCCCTTGTAGTGTGTCATCCTTTCGTGCAGCCTCCTTCCGTGCGGTGTCATCCTTCCCTCTCCGGATCCTTTGGTGTAAATCCGACCCCCTCAAGCCTACCCATGGCACTTGTATGTTCACCACGATCACAAGAGACAACCTGAGTTCCGAACAACAGAAGAATAAGGAGGTATCTGTCTAAACATTTATGGCGAAATAAACTCAATTTGACAAGTTAAACAAAGGACGCAAGCATGACATGAGCACCAAAAACTTAAAAATTTTGCAGTTTAAGATGATTTAGAAACGAGAAGAGCGAGAGAGGAAATTGCCTCGCAGCAGGAAGATAAACCTCTATTTTCCAACTTTCATAGTCCAATTTAGCTCTACTGCTTCACTGTTTCGAGCTGCCCAGGGCGAGCCATCACTCCCGGTCAGCTCCACTGCTGCTGCCCTTGTAGACCAATTTATCTCTACATGCTTATTTTCCCTCTTCCAAGGATTAATCCTAGGCAAAGGGATCCCTCGAGCTTAGGCTTTTGTAGCGTTGAGCCTTTCGTGCGATGTCACCGAAGTATAGTCTATATGTACATGTAACACAAAATAAGCTAAAGTAAACAAATTCTGTCTATATGTACATGTCACCCAATCCCCACAAAACCTCATCCCCAATCCACTAGGTAGGGATAGAGTATTGGGGATTGAAAAAATTACGCTGAAATTTGGGGAAAAATGGGGATTAAACTCGTTCATACTCTAGCACCAAACATGTATTGGGGATAAGTGGGGATTTGAAGTTTGGAGCGGATTATCCCTGCTAATCACCACTAAAACTCTAGTTACAAACAAGCCCTTATAAATATTGGGTCAGACAAAGGGATAAATAGAACAGAACTCATAGTAAACTAGATGATGCCCGCTGGCGTTGATGCGGCACATTTGCTAACAAATAAATGTTAAATACAAATGCAAGAAACATTAGCAATTCAGTATATATATTAGGCTATAAGACACAAACTTGCTACAGTTTCTGGATACATTTATACTGACCAAAGTGTGGCTTATATACTAACCAGTAGTGGTAGCACTCACATGGCTCCTTATATATCTTCTTCAATAACGATAAAAATACTTTTTTTAAATGCCATCAAATTCTGTAGGTAATCCTTCTGGGTTGTCGTGAGCACATCTAAGACCACAAAGAGCTGCTACCACACTCCGGAAATAAATTCGCATTCTTGGAGATGCATGGAGAAATTTTTTCATAAAACTCTTGTCATGATTCATGACCAGTTAGTTTTAGGTCGGGACAATATATAGTACTGAAAAAATAAGGCAAAAATATTCATCATAGTAGGAGCGGAACTTTCAAACCTTCGCAATTTATGATGTCTCATAGAGCTAGAAAAATACACGGTACTGAAGAATGGCTAGCTTGACAGTTTGCTGTAATTTCTTTTCTTGTTTTGATGTTGTCCATAAATTTAGGAAAAAATCATGTTGTCTCTGGTCAGAAGGACCTATGGGAAGAACAACTGACACGAATATGGTCAGGGGATGAAAACCGTCTGCAGGCTGAATCACAAGATGTCAGTGTAATCCCCTGAGTTAAGGCACCAATGCAGGCAAAGACGACTCCAAATTTTCTTTGTCCAGCACACCATCTATGAGCTGAAAACAGACCATGTAGAAAGCCAAATCATTAGAACAGCGAGGTTAACTACAAAATAAATCAGGGGTTAGAGGTTAGCTACCTTCTTACATGTGATGTTCCCGGTGTTGTCAAAGCGGTGGGCGAGAAATATCATGTTCTTTGCGGTATAGACACCAAAGATGGCGCCAAGAAAGGGCATCCGACCTACAGGCACCTCGCGATCTAGCGCCTCACCGGTGGAGGGTGGTGCTGAATCCTCCAAACTGTCGTTGCATAGCAAGTCGGTGTACGGGCTGGGGCTTCAAGTTCCTCTCCTCCAGATCCACTGTATTGGCTTTCTATTGCAGAACGTCCAGCTCTGACACAGTGGAGGACGGGAATGGAACAACTTAAAAGGAGAGAGTCTGTTGGTCCCGTTTCCAGTAATAATTAGGAAGATGAAAGGGAGTGGGTTTTTGGACCCAAGCAACATTCAACGGAAATGAATGAATATGTAGGTGCATGCATAGTGGATTGAGAGAAGTAGAAAAGGCATGCGCTTAGTTTCTTCTCAATATCAAGTGAGTATCATGCACAAAGAAAAGAAGAAATAGTTATTTGCTGAGGTGGAATGTTTGCATGATGTGGCTTAAAATGATGACATGGAAGGCAAATGAGGTGGCATGGCTGCATGTTGAGAGAATTACCTTTAGTGGGTTGCTCCTATTTAGTTATTATAGATTATAGATGTGCAAAGGAAGGACCAAACAATACATTCCAGTACGTGCCCTCCTCCTTTAGTTCAGCCTCCTTGTGTGTTGTGTCAACCACACTTGAGAATCAAGGCATCATGTTAGGGTCAGGAAATTCCACCTAGCATTAGGTGTATATAAGGCCTCCTTTCGTGCAACCTCGTTTCTGTGCGGTGTCACCGAAGTATAGTCTCTTTTACATGTAAACACAAAATAAGCAAAAGTTAACAAATCCAGCTCTCGTATAACCATTTCCGTATTGTCCACAATGTCACGGGTGTGTTTGCTAGCACACCTTCCCTCCCAGATGAAAAAATATTTGCAGTTTAAGATGATTTAGAAACGAGAAGAGCGAGAGAGGAACTTGCCTGCAGCAGGAAGATAAACTCTATTTTCCAATTTTCACAGTCCAATTTAGCTCTCATCGCTTCATCAAGTTTCGGGCTGACCTGGGCGAGCCATCACCCCGGTCAGCTCCACTGCTGCTGCCTTGTAGACCAATTTAGCTCTACATGCTTATTTTCCCGCTTCCAAGGATTAATCCTAGGCAAAGGGATCCCTCGAGCTTAGGCTTTTGTAGCGTTGAGCCTTTCGTGCGATGTCACCGAAGTATAGTCTATATGTACATGTAACACAAAATAAGCTAAAGTAAATAAATTCAGTCTATATATATGTACATGTAACACAAAATAAGATAAAGTTAACAAATTCGTGAATCTTCGCTGTCACCCAATCCCCACAAAACCCCATTCCCAATCCACTAGGTAGGGGTAGAGTATTGGGGATTGGAAAAATAACACCTGAAATTTGGGGGAAAGTGGGGATTAAACTCGGCTCATACTCTAGCACCAAACATGTATTGGGGATAAGTGAGGATTTGATGTTTGGAGCGGATTATCCAGCCTAATCACCATTAAAACTCTAGTACCAAACATGTCCTTATAAATATTAGGTCAGCAAAGAGACAAAATTTCGGCTCAAAGCCGGAGAATCGATGGAACTTTTCCAACACAATCTCCTAGGCCATTTCTACGTTGGACACCGGAGTTTACTCACCGAAAATAGCTTCTGCAATTTATCAACCGCAGAAAACTGTACAAAAACATTCATCAGCATTATAACATTTATATAAATAGAACAAAACTCATAGTAAATGTGTAAAGGAAGGACAAAAACAATACATTCCAGCATCTCGCTCCTCCTTTATTGCAGCCTCCTTCGTCTTGTGTCAACCACACTTGAAAATGAAGGCATCATGTTAGGGTCCGCAAATACCACCTCCCATTCGTGCAGCCTCCTCATTTCGTGCAGCCTCCTTTCGTGCGGTGTCACCGAAGTATAGTTTCTTTGCACATGTAAACACAAAATAAGCTAAAGTTAACAAATCCATTTTCATTTATGGTGAAATAAAACTCAATTTCATAGTTAGACAAAGATGACCTCGAGCACCAAAACATAAAGATTTGCAGCTTAAGATGATTTAGAAACGAGAAGAGCGAGAGAGGAAGGAAGATAAACTTCATTTACCTACTTTCATGGCCCAATTTAGCTCTACTTTTCATTGTTTCGCGCCGACATGGAGAGCCATCCCCTCGGTCAGCTCACGCCGTCGCCGCCATGCCGACCAAGTTAGTTCTAGATGCTTCTCTCGCCCGCTTCAAAGGATTTATCCTAGGCAAAGGGATCTCTCAAGCTTTGGCTTTGTAGCGTTGATCCTTTCGTGCGGTGTCACCAAAGTATAGTCTTTATGTACACGTAAGCACAAAATAAGCTGAAGTTAACAAATCCAGTTTTAGATCTACTGCAGCAGGATGATAAACTCTATTTTCTTACTTTCACAGTCCAATTTAGCTCTATTGCTTCATCGTATAGAATCTCGAACCGTAACTCAACTCAGATATACAAAATTATGTCTCATATATGTAACAATTTAGCACATAACATAATCAACCCTCCGGAATGTATGTTTGTTCTCGTATCGGCACTTAATTGCCTTGGGTGAGAATGAGTATAAACTCAATGAAGTATCTACTGAGTTCTATTAATAAACCTCCTAATGACCAAGAAATGTAGATTTGTATCTGCGTAGGTTTCCAAACTGGCATACTAAAACATGAAAAATCACAATAGGCACTCCTAAAAAAAAACTAACAACAACTTATAGGAAACAAAAATAGAGTAAACTTAGATATATTGAAACCCTACATCACCCGCACGATGGCCAAACCAAAAGAACTACCTTGGAGTCGGCGAGAGGTTGGGGACACCGTCTCCTGCACGGACGGTTCCGAGATGGAAACCGCCCGCTGTTAGACGCGCCCAGAACCGAAGATCCCACGACGAGTGCTTCTGCGCATCGTCTTCTCTCCTCGTCTCCCGCTACACCGCCCGGCCGCTGTCACCGTATCCGGGCAGGATGAGACGACGAGATGAAGAGCCACTGTGGCACTCTTAACGCCAGATGCGTTCTCTAGTGCAGGCTATCTAGGTCGGGGAGAGGTATCGCTCCAAGATTTACGACATCGCTCGCTCATCTCCGCAGCCTCGTCACGTCTCGTCCGTATGGGGAGAAGAGAGTTAGTGCCGAACCGGGGTCTCGAGATGCTTAGGGCCGGGGGCTTGGGTACTGCAAGAGTGGGGAGAAATTGACAGATAGCCTCGGTATAGTTGCACAAAACACATACATATTTTTGCACCCATAACCCCCGCATTTTAGGGTATTACGTGCATTTCTTTAGCAGGGTTTAGGTTTGCATGCATTCTCCGGAGCTGTGGGATGTTTTTTTGCGGGTAGAATAGGAATTTTTTTGTCATTAGTAGGGCTTAGGGTTAGAAGTTGAGGGACCGTGCGCTGAAGTCGATGGGAATGTCCATTGAACACTTGGTTAGCTGTATATGTAAGAAAAAGCAAAAATAAAAGAATGGCTAGGGAAAGACCCAGAAGGGTCCGTAGGCCGCATTTAATCGGACGATGGGATTACAAATTACACCATAGAGTATGTCAACAAAAAACACAAAATACAATCAAGCGCTTATCGTTTACAAAAAATGCCCTAACAGGCAAAGATGTTACCATGGTAGGTTGTTATGCTCCATGCAAACAAAACTAAAAGAAAAGATCAAACCATTGTACGAATGGCGAAGTCAAAAGAATTGGGGTGGAACTAGTCATCCCAGCTACTGTATGGTAGCAAACCAACTAGTCCCAATGATTTCGCGACACGTGGCGATGTACTTTTTTGTGAAAACAACCCGAGATATTTTTATTACATGTCACGTTGTTATTAATTTCACTCAATGCCAACCTAGTTAGGTAAAGCTACAATAAGGTCACATTGAAATGTTTTTTTAAGAAAATGTATCCCATAATTTGACTGTTACAATCATTGGGATTAATAGCTTTAAATTACAACAAGTAATAGCATTATCACCCCATTTATGAAGAAGTGGAACTAATTTCCACTTACCGAACAAATCTCCAGACTAGGGTGTATTTAGCTCTTATTATTACAAATGGGGCACCGTGTTAAGGAACTTTTTGAAATTTAACAAGCAAATAC